>NC_056751.1:445122571-445242571 GCF_019279795.1 Protopterus annectens
CATATCCAAGGGTCAGCTCCCAGTGTTCTCTCCTATCTGATGGATCTGGGCATCTTGAGGCAATGTAGCAATTGCCTCATGTACACAGACAACCGTCTCCTCCTACCACCCAACATCACAACCTGTGAGAGATGCACTTATCTAGCCAAACTGGAGGTAAAGCTCTCTCCAACCAAGACTGCACTTGACATTCAAGAGGAGAAGATAAATTCTTGCACCACACCACACTCATCACATAGTCCCTCTAAATCTACACCCCCAAAATCCACACACAGAAACACAAAAACATTTGCAGAGACTCTCAATAATAATCTTCTCAAGCAACAGAGACCTCCAAAGCAGAAATGCAAGCAACCTCCACCCCCCAACACAACTCAAATGACACATAGCGCACAGAATCGGTGGGCCAATAAACCACAGCTCATAAGGCAAACCAACGTACCCATCTCACTAGTCATAGGTGACTCTATAGTCAGGCACACTGATGTCCCACTCACCAGGTTAAACAAGGAGAAGGTTACTGTCAGCTGCCTGTCAGGTGCCAGGATCCGCCACATAACCCACACACTCAGGTCACTACACGACAAGTACAAACATGACTCTGTCATTGTCCATGTTGGTGTGAACGACCTGAGATATACCTCCCTGGACTACATAAAAAAAGACATGGAAGAACTCTCCAATCTTGTAGCCCAGGCAGGTATGACCCTAACCCTGAGTAGCATCATGCCATTGCCCAAAAAGATACCGCAGTACAAGGACAAAATGATTGACTTCAACAATTGGCTAAGCTTCAGGTGTCATTCTAAGGGATCCATTATCTCTCTGCCTGGGACGACATGGTCGACAGACCACAATGCTTTGCCAAAGATGGCCTGCACCTGTCACCCCTGGGATTCCGGATACTGGCTAAGGCTCTTGCCACCCCTATAGTGCCTTTTTTAGGCAAGGTTCAAATGACAAATTCAGCACCGTAACAGGAACAGGCAAAGAAAAACTGAGAGTAATGCTACTCAGTACTAGAAGTCTAAATCTCAAAATGCACTCAGTTGAGGCACTCCTTAAAATGGAAAACATCAATATCTGTGCAGTGACTGAGACCTGGTTCAAAGCTCTAGAGAGCACCCCATGCATTACCAGGCTATAACTCATACCACACTTTTCGGCCATCTAACCTGGACCAGAACACCAAAGGTGGAGGTGTCGATATTCATTAAGGATATCCACGCCTTCAGGCTAGTTGTGCATAATGCATCCGAGGTTATCCAAGTGCAACTATCTCTGGACAAAACTGCAATCCAAATTGTAGCTTGCTACAGATCCCCCACCATGCCCCGGGATTCCCAGTCCTCTTTTCTTTATATACTGGAAAATATTAGGGTTTAACCTAACACCCTAATAATGAGTGATTTCAACTACCCTACCATTAACTGGGAAAACTACTCATGTACCAACTCCTTCATTCAACGCTTTCTGGAATTCATAAATTCCAATGCTCTGTATCAACTTATACACACCCCCACCAGGGGCAGCAGTATCTTAGACCTAGTCATTACCAACATGAGTGACCAATATTCCACACCTGAAATCAACTCCTTGTTGGTCAGATCCAACCATAAGCTAATCACCCTAGCTATCTGCATCCCGCCCCCACCCACCATTAAGGAAACCATGGTAAACAATTTCTCCTAAGCCAACTTCATGCTTCTTAATACAGAAATGGCGAACTTCATGACACCCATGCAGATAGACAATACAGTTACGACTGCTGAATCCTACAAAAATGCACTCTATAAGCACTTACACGAGTGCATGGAACGTGCTATCACAAACATAACCAAGACACTCTCCTCCAAAAAAAGGAAGCCAATCTGGTGGTCCCCTGCCATAAACAAACTCTACAACAAAAGGAAGAAACTGTTGCAAAAGAGAGTAAGATCCCATGAGTGGAGGAGCTGCCTGGTCAGACTCAGTAATAAGATCTCTTATAAGATCCTCCAAAGTTAGCTGTGAAAACAAAATCACCACTGATTCTAAGGGCAAGCACAAAGCATTCTATAGCTATGTCAAGAATCTCAATGGCAACACCCAGATCTGCTCAGAGTTACAGCACAATTGCATGAAAATTACAGAGCCAGCTGATATTGCCAACATCCTGGCATATAGGTTCAGTGCTAACTTTACCCCCTCTCACCCCTAAAGGGCCCATATCTATACAGGAAAAATGCAGAGTCCCTGTAATCACATCTATGCAGGTAAAAGTTGCACTCTCTAAAACCAAAAACACAGCATCTGTGGAACCGGACAACATCCCAGGCTGTGTTTTACATGAACTTCAGACCGAACTGGCTCCCCACCTAAGCACCATGTTCAATCATAGTCTCACATCAGGCTCTGTGCCCACTGAATGGCGCACAACAACAGATATCCCACTTCACAAAGGGGGAGCCACCACTTATTCTGGGAACTATCACCCTATTAGCCTGATGAGCCTGGTCTGCAAGGCCATGGAATGTATCATCATGGAACTCATAAACAAAGACATTGGTAACCTCCAAACTCTGGACCCCATCCAGTTCTGGTTTATGAAAGGCAGATCATGCGTCCTGAACCTGATCAACTTCTTTGAGGCAGTCACCAAAGCTGTAGACAAGGGTAATGTGGTTCACACAGCCTATCTTGACCTCAGCAAGGCTTTCAACACCATCCCCCATTCTGGAATTATAGCTAAACTCACTAAACTAGGTATAAATCCCTACATCATAAGATGGGATGGCAGCTGGCTCACTGACGGAACCCACACTGTAAAAGTTGCAGACTCCAAATCTGACTTCAAACCAGTGACAAGTGGAGTGCCACAGAGTTCAGTCCTAGGACCGCTCCTGTTTGGTATCTACTTCTCTGAAGTACAGGCTAACACAGAAGGGCTCTGGCTAACAAAGTTCACAGATGACTGCAAACTAGGAGCCATAGTCGAATCCCCAAATGATGTGGACATCCTACAGAAGGGCCTCACTGAGACAGGTGCCTGGTGTCAGAGTCATGGCCTCAAGCTCAATGCCAAAAAGTGCATTGTCATGCTCTTTAGTAAAAACTCTGTACCCATGAACTACCACATAAAACGCAATCTACTTAATGCCAAATGTGCTTTAAGAGACCTTGGGACCCAGGTGGACAGTAGTCTCTCCTTTGATAATCACATCACCACAGTGGTCAGGAAATCCTTCTATGTGGCACACCTCATCACAAAAGGGTTCTCATCCAGGAAAAAAGAGGTCATTGTTCCCCTCTACTCGGCACTTATTAGACCCATTATAGAGTACAATGCCCCTTTTGCAATGTACCTCACAAGACATCTGCAGCAGCTGGAAAGGCCACAGAAGTACCTCACAAAGAGGATTACTGGCCTCAAACAGATGCCCTACACTGTCAGTCTCAAAAAACTCAAGCTTTACTCTGTAGTATATCGTCTACTCCAAGGAGATCTCTGCCTAACATATAAAGCTATGTTAAACTCAGGGCTGCTGGACATGCTACACCTTAAGAAATCCCAATCCCGCTGAGCTACACGATCTACGGACCTAAACCTTGTCATCACAGTAAACAGGACATGCTGAAGGGATAGATTCCTGTCCCAGAATTTTCCTATACTCTGGAACAAGCTACCCATCTATGTCAAGCAAAGTTCCTCATTAGCACTCTTGAAGAAAAATCTTGATGAATGAATGGGAAATAAGAACTACACCCCAGGGATCACTTCTGTTGCTCTGCTTGACATGGGCACAAGAAATTAACTTTCTTGGGTGGCGCAAGCCAGGGAACCTTATTGGCTAGGCTTACTTAAGCCCTTGGGCTGATAGCCTTGTACCTACCTATGACTGCAACTCAAAACATTGAACAAACCCACCAGCAAGTACCCTTAATCCCTACTAAAATTATCACAGAAATGTTGGGACAAATGTAAACCGATGGGTTATATTTGCAATTACAAAAGTAAAACAAAAGAATAGTTTTTTACTTGGGGGGTTTGCCACTGCACTACCAGAAACTAAATATACTCTCTCCAGGGACACACAAACTTGAAAAATAGGAAAGCATGCTTGAATTATAAAATGGTTAATATAATCAACTTTGACCATTACTTAGTTCCTAATATTGTCCCAGTGAAGGAAATCATGACTGCATCGACATGAAATAAAATGCGTGCAGTGACAACTCATATTGCACTCATAAGTCTGTGTATATGTATATATATATATATATATATATATGTATATATATATGTGTGTGTGTGTGTGTGTGTGTGTGTATACATATATGTACCTCTGTGTGAGTATATGTCCAGTATGACACGGTGACATCGTGCAGATACTTCTGCATGCCAAGGATTAATGTGAGCCATGTGCCTGAAGGGTGATCACCTTATAGTCTTTGAGTATTCAGTAATACTTCTACTCCACATACTACCAAGTACCTTATTGCACTTAAAAATGGGCATCTGTATTTGTAGCACACTGAATTTTGGATTTAGTAATTTAAATATAATAATGTTATATAATTAATTGTAATATGCAGAAGTTCATTGGCTCACCTCAGCTTATTAATTGTTAAGAGGTTTGCACCTTTTTTAACTGTCTGGAAATTTGGTATGAGATTTTCTGGGTATTAATTAAGTAATTCTTCTGTCGGTCTCTTGTTTCCTGTTGTACAGTCCAGTTTTTCATCAGGTGGTAACTCTACAAAACACCTCAAATGAGCTCTGTTAGAAGAAGGAATCCAGATGATGACCCTTTGATAATTGTAGTATTATGATTTACAAACAAGTATACTGCCTCAAAGATATTAAAAAGAGTAATTATTGGCAACTATCAAACTTTTTGTATATTGTTTGTAAATCTTTAAAAAATTTTCGTTATCTTTTTGTACTATTGTTATGGAGCTTATCTCCCCGGGTCTCCGCTAAAAATGGGCTACTTGCCCAGCTGGACTGTACCCGGTTAACAAATGTAAAATAAATAAATCAATAAATAAAATTCTAGCAACAACTCCAAGAAATACAATTGTGTATTTAAACTTACAATAACAGTAGATGTTCAAATGACCACTGCTGCAGTAGCCTAAACTATATGGGTCATATAGGATATAACAGGCAGATGGCTTTCAAAGCTTAAGGTCAGCTTTCACACACCATTTGTTAGCTCAAGTTGAGCTAAGTGAAAAGACGAGTTTGTGTGTCAAGCCCTTCAGAACTTTCATGCAATCTGAGACAGGGAGGCCCTGAGATGACATTGCTAGGAACAGAAAAAAGACATGACCACTACCTGGTAAAAATTATGCAAACAAAAAAAATAATAAAAGTAATAATAAAAAGAGTAGGGAGGGAGGAGCAGCTACAGCAATGATCATTCGAACATCTACTGTTATAGTGAGTTTACTTACACAAGTGTAGTACGTTTATCATTATGCTCTCTACTGCAGTAGGCTAAATTATGTGGATAGATTACCATAGCTTAAGGGAATTAAGAAATGGAAGAAGTGTCCAGAACCACCTGAAAAATAATCATTGGAAAGTCTGTTATAGAGAAGGATGAACACTCTGATATATAAACTTTGTAAAACTATATATAGAAGACCAAGTTTTAGAATACTTGTAGAATCCACCCCTTTCCATAAAGCCATAGATAAAACCATGGTCCTGTTAGAAAGAACCTTGACCCTGCCTACAACATGTGTTTTTTATAGTGGGAATAACAAAATGTAATAGTCTGCTTTGACACAGGTTGTCTTTCCTTCTTAGCTTCACATGAAATTAACAAGTGATCAGAAAATTTTAAAAGATTTTGTTTTGTCAAAACAGTACCTGTGCTGCCTGTGGACATCTAAGGTATGAAGTAGCTTTTTCCTTCATTTTTGGGTTCAAAGGTCATACAGAAAAAAAAATAAAGAAAAATGTAGCCAAGTTAATGTTTCCACTGTGTGATTCCTTAAACCTCTTGTATTTCAGGCACATACGATATATGCAGATGACCCCTTAAGAACATCAGATGTTTCAGCAATATGGCAGTTCTGAATGCCTATGACTTTTTTTTTTTAAGTCTGTTATGGACAAATTCAGGCCAATAAAGCCAAACCCCACTAGCTGAAAACATGCTTTTTTCAGCCTTCTCATGGCCTCATCAGTACAGTATATGTGGACTGCTTGGCTGACATTTAAAAACACAGGGTTGTCATACACAGTTGACATCCATAACACATAAGGTGTCTGCAAAATATCCCAACTAACAAACTAAAACAATGAGTAAAAAGGTCACACAGAAAAAAACAATCAGTAAAAACTTAAGAAAAATGACATCTTCAGATCTAATGAAACAGGCAAGGAATACTACTTAAATACACACAGTTTCAGAACAACCTTCCAAGGTCACATGACCTAAGCAGTGATCTTAAAGAAACATAGTGATTTAATCCCTTCCTCCTGTCACTTTGTAATTCTAAAATCTATGATATTTCCAGTGAATGACCATATACATAAACATGTTCTGTGCCTGTTTCATTAGATCTGAAGAAGCACCTGGATAGATGTGAAAGTACTTCCTGTTTGTTTTTAACATTTTATAAGCTTTTTTATTAATGTTTGGAACTGTGATTTCATTGGATTCTGCAATGTTGACTGGCTTCTCTTTTGTTTGGATTATTTGGTTTGTGTTTAACCGGTCTTTATTTGGTTGCCCTGGTTTGCTATTTTTTGCTTGACATTGTATCTGGGCTATGAAGCATGGCTGAGGGAGGATCCTAGGAACTTGATTACAGTCTGATTGGCTCCACTTCCTTAGCATTTCCGGGTCACATAGATCACATGCTACAGATAGAAGCTAATCCTTTACTCAGTGCTGAGAATGTGAATATGGACTCTGCAGCAGAGCAGATTGACACAAGTTTTGATAGCTTAATGGAAATTTTCAAAAGAGTGGAAAATAACTTTTTCAGATTGATATGCCTGCAGTGGCAAAGGCTGCACTTAGAAGCTTGTTAGTTTCACAAAGTCATACCAAGAGGTATGAGCATTTTAAGGATGCTCACATATGGGAACCGGTATCCAGATCTACTGTGCTAGTGGCAAGCCCTAAACCACGAACTGGGATTTAATTATATAAGACTGCTGATTCAACACTTTAAACCCATAGCATCAGCTGTTTTACTGGTGCTTAACTCAGACTTTGGCAAGATTGACATCTACACAGCCTCATTGCCATATAAGGATAAATTAGATGATCTCTTCTTGGAAGTAGTTGCTTTTGATAAGCCCTTACAAGATGTCATGCACAAGAAATTAGCAAGAGATTTTACTGATTTCCAAAATAGTCATATATTTGCATGGCCGAAGACTGAACCCTCTAAACAACCTGTTTTGAATGAAAGGAGGGATACTCTTAGCTATGCAGCTGCTGTTTTTGAGACTTCAGATGCTGGTGTGAATTTTATGAATATATACTCTCAAGCCACAGTAACTGTTCCACATGTTCCCCCTCCCCCTTCCTTCATTTCAAGTAAAGGGAGTTTGCCAGCAGCAGGGATTTTGGCAAGTGAGATAGAATCTAATATCACTCATTCAGCCAAAATTGAGAACTTAGTTGGCATGGACACTGTTTTACTCATGTGTTTAACAGAACCTTTACCTGCCAAAGAGAAGAGAGATCATTCACCAAGCAGAGGCAGGCAGGTTCGAAAAAGGACATTGATGGTGGGCAGCTGGACTTGGGACCAGCTGTATGGAGCAGGATTCCATGGACTTAATTGTGAACGTATCCACAGTCATTCTAACTAATGAACAATGACAAGTTTTAAGTAAGGGCCATTTCTTTTGTTCCTTCCAAATGCTGTGCTTTGTGATGTACTCACAGACTTGAGACTGCTTGTCTGGAATATTTCATTGAAACTGATGTATGGTTTTAACTCTAATGTTTGGAATGATGTCTATAGGAGATGCACTTTGTTTGTTCCAGTGATTTCACGTTTGGTTTAGACTTTTTTGAAACACTGTGAACAGGACATACATGAGTTGTTGCAAAGTAAACATTGTAGAGATTTCTTTAACCTTACTGAAGCACACTTTAAATCTCTTACTTATTTAACTTTGATGGAACATTTGTACATTAGACCTGCTGACAAAGGAGGTGTCATTGTTGTGATGGACACCTGTATGTATATTGACAGCATGTGCAGTACACTATCTAATAGTTTCACTTATGCTTTTTGCTCTAAATCTGATGTAGATAAATTATCAGGAATATGTTCAAATTTACATGATTTGTTGATGGAAGGTGGTATCACTAAGGAATGGTTTGAATATTTCTTGGTAGAGTATCCTACCATCCTTGCATTATATGGCCTCCCTAAGACACACAAATCCTTGGAGAACCCCCCCCCTCCCCGATGAGGCCTATTTTTTCTGGCCATGGTTGGGCAACTGAGTCCCTATTTATACTTGTTGAAAAGCAACTGCGACCAGTACTAGATAAAGTCAACACTGTCCATACAGACACCAAGCATTTTTTAACATCTTTATTGGAGTGGTCCAATACCAACAGTAGTGATATTTTACTGTTGTTTACAATGGATATGGTATCACTTTTTGGAGTGATACCCAATGATATAGGGATTGAGGTTGTTACTCTGTTTCTATGTAAATATTCTGACTATAGTGCAGAGCATATTCATCTGATTAGCTCACTTCTTAATTTGATATTGAGCAATAATTGTTTCACCTTCAATGATTAACTTTATTTACAGAGGGTGGGCATAGCTATGGGCACATCTTGCGCCAATAGTTTTGAGACCCTTGTGCGTGCTTATTGGGAGACACTTTATGTCCTTAATGAGAGCAACCTTTTAAAACAATACATTCCCTACTATGCTAAGTTGGTGGGTATCTTTTTTGCATGCAGAGGGTCCATCTCTATGCTGCATGATTTTGTTGAATATCTGCAACAGACCACTCAGCTCTTACTTTTTGCCCCTAAGTTCTATGCTGAGGATATTGAGTTTTTGAATGTTAAAGTCATCAAGAAACTGAATGGTATTGACACTACAATTGTAAAAAATGCAGTATCTTACATAGGCCGAGCATGCACCCACAGTACATTCCTAGGAATGTTTTGAAATGTCATTTTCTTAGATATGCCAGGCTCAATGCAGATGATGAATGCATTGTGTCTGTATTCGATGAGCTAACAAAAGATTTTAGCAGTGGAGGCTATAAACAGCATGAGACAGATATAGCATGACAAAGGGCTCTATCTAGGAGGAATGAATGCTCAGGCCAGACTATATTGTTCTCATCCTGACCCAGAGGCTGAGAGATCTGGGGTGTCACAAGGAGACACTTTGAGAATGATCATTACTTTCTCCAGTGATATTGATTGTGATATTATTAAAAAACATTGGCATGTTTTTACATGTGATGATAGAAATAAAAGTATCACAGGTGAGGTTCCTAAATTTTGTTTTAAGAACAATGTTTCTTTGAGGAGAATGTTGTGCTATAAACCATTTCATAAGAAACCAAGGCTCACCAACAGGGTAGGAACTCATCCTTGCAGAGACTGTAATTTGTGTCAGTTTATTGAAACTACTGATAGGTTTGAGCATCCTGAGACCAAACATGTCTGTAAATTTAACTTTTGTGCAAACTGCAAGAGCTGTAATCTTGTATATTTAGCAAGCTGCACTGTTTGTAAAAGTTTCTATGTTGTGAAAACAGAGCACTGAAAGACCAGATACGTGAACACATTTACAATGTGTCTAGAAATGATAAAAGGAATACATTGTCAAAATATATTTTGGCCACTGGAGATACTCATAAGATTAATTTCTTGTGCTACGACTTCTTAATTTCAGCATTAGATGTGGTGATGTTAAAAGGAATACAGAATGTATTGAGACTAAATGGATCTTGGAACTGCAAAGTGACAGCGGGAAGGGATTAAAAGACTATGTTGCTTTAGGACCACTGCTTAGGTCACGTGACTTTGAGGTATTTCTGAAACTTTGTGTATTTAAGTAGCATTCTGTGCCTGTTTAATTAGATCTGAAGAAGCACCTGGATAGGTGTGAAAGCACATGTCTCTTTCCTGTTTGTTTTTAACATTTTAGTCTGTTTTATTGAATTTTGAAACTGTGACTTCATTGGATTCTGCCACGTTGACTGCTCACTCTTTTATTTGGATTATTTGATTTGTGTTTAACTAGTCTTTATTCACTTGATCTGGTTTCCTTTTTTTTTTTTTTTTTTTTAGTGCAGTTTGTCAGTTCATATCAACAGATATCATGCACCTCAAAATCCAGTGCAATCTTTTGTTTTATACCCTGTTGATATTAAGCAGGTCCAGCCAACTGTTGGCCAAGCATGCCACTTTTTAAGCATCTCTAACTATAGAAACACACACTTTAGATCTTTTGTAATGTCAAAGAGACTTGTAATATATTTAGAACAACATTCCTACTGATGGAAAATAGCACTAGAAATCTTTCCGTTCTTATAAACACAGCACAGTTATAGCTAGTCATGGATATACAGACACATTGTGCCCTATAACTTCACATACTGATAATACTGATAGTTCTACACAAAAACACTTACAGCCTAAAGTGCCAAAATAACTCACAGAAAAAAACACATTCCTTGATTTGTTCTTTCAGGCTCATTTCATATGCTAATTTTAAATTTGGGCTGATGTAGAATCATGCACGTCTGCTGCCATTAATCAGTAATAAACTATAAATAACACTATAAATACTTCAGAAATATTGAGGTTTCTTGCTAAATATTTACTCGTAACTGTTCATATGCATATTTAATAATGATGTAAATGTCTTAGCATTGCACTGTCTTTAAAGTATAATGATTCTTAGCATTGACGGATGCCTAGTTCATGTTTGAAAAAATGAATTTAATCCTGTTCATCTGCATAATGAACTGATATATACATATATATGTATAGATTAAAAATAAATAAATGCAATATATTCAGTAACTGGGATATTTAAAATATTGGAATTCACAGAATTTAAGTATAGTGAAGGAGATTCTACTCCTCTTTCCACATATTTGTTGAGCACCCATTTGCATTTACAGACAGCCTTTGAAATATGTCACTGGTTGTTTTTCAAATGTTTCTTTCAGGTATTGATAGTTTGTGGGAACTTCTTCAATAATTAATTAATGGACATATTAACATTAAGAGTCATACTAGAAAAGTTAGAAATAGAAAATATCCTGGGAAACTAACATTTAAAATTAAGAATGTTACATGGAAATGGTGGGCATAAATCAGCTAAGTGGTCCTGTATAGCTCAGAAGTTACTGTATCTTATTAGATATAAATGCATTTTCCTACCTGTGTTGAAATTTATTTCCACCAAAACAGTAACATATCCAGGAGGATTTTTTAAGAAATTGGAAGCAGTATACCAGTATACGTACGTTGTCTTTGCCAAAATAACAGTACTCTTTAAATTTAAAATCATTAATATGTATCTTCTGAGTAAATATAGCTGTCTGAAAACTGTAAAGCATTGCAAGTTCTCCATTTTAAACATAATTTTGACCTCTGCTGCATAGTCTGATTCTATAAGTAAAAAAATAACATATTTTTGTGAAAAATATCTTTGTCTGTTGCAGTGAATTACTGTCCTAGTCTCCCAAAAAGGCCTTATTATGAAACTATTTAATATAGTATACCATTAAAGTTAATGACTCCTTTCTGAGTAACTTTAATCAGTGCCATTGTGTTTAAATTATTTGCTCTAATCTTTCTCCACAATTTTTTAGCAGATTTGGTTACTATAGATGCATTGTCCAGAGACAATGAAATCCCTTAACTCAATGGATTCTTGTAAATCTCAGGAGATTAAAACACTCACATCATATGCACCTGGTCTTGCTTCTTTTGTAAGTATTCAAAGTAATGTCTTCTATAATTTATACTACAGTGCTACCTGGATCTAGAAATGCATTTAAAGTTGCAGTATTGGGTATTTCTTTGCTGGAATGCTAGAAGGTCATTGCATATGTATGTTTCAGTTATGAACATACTGTTGCATTACTGGCATGTTCATACATTTAAATATATCATTAAATCATGCTGTATTGCTTGCATGAGGAAAAACATATATTTTTAACAATTTGTTTATTTGAGTATGTGCTTCAATACTTTGTTTGTTTATTTATTTATTCACTCACTCACCCACTTGTTTTTTTTAATTTGTAAGTAAGATAACTTATCCCTGGGAACATTTTCAACTACAGATTAATCAAAAATCACAAAGGAACATGCAAAAAGAAAACAGAAATTCAGTAGATATTAACTGCAAAAACATCAAGCTAGATTCATTAATTCCCACACTATAGATGTTGCCACAATACCAGCAAAAATGATTGATTTTAACAATTGGCTTAGCTATTGGTTATCATTCCAAATGGGTCTAATACTTGTCAGCCTGGGAGGACATGACTGACAGGTCACGCTGCTTTCCTAGGTGTGATCTTCATCTGTCACCTCTAGGCTTTCAGGTATTTGGCAAAATATTATTGACCCCTATAGTGCCTTTTTAGGCATTGCAAAATAGACAAACATTCCAAAATAACAAAAGCTACTCAGGACAAGGGTACTGCTCATATTAGGAGTCTCAAGAAGAAACTGCACTCCCTGGAAGCTCTCCTCACCATCTAGAATGTTGACATCTGTGCAGTTACTGAAACATGGTTCAAAGCCACAGAAAACACTCTGGCAATGCATAGATATAATGCCTTTCGTACATTCCAACTACCGACTGAACATGAAAGAGCAAAAGGTGGAGGTGTGTAGGTCCTTCAATGCGGCAAGAAACCCATACATGATACATCAAGTTACTAGAATCACTCACTATCAAGCCCAATACCATACTCTTGGGTGATTTTAACTAACCTTACATTAATTGGAAGGCATGCATAACCACTAACATGTACGCTCAAAGATTTCTTGACTTTGTAAATTCAAATGCCCTAAAGCAGTTAGTCTGCACT
Source organism: Protopterus annectens (assembly GCF_019279795.1). Lineage (NCBI taxonomy): Eukaryota > Metazoa > Chordata > Ceratodontiformes > Protopteridae > Protopterus > Protopterus annectens. The sequence continues at coordinate 445,135,635 of NC_056751.1, forward strand.
CCCACTGAGGGAACAAATATCCTAGAACTGGTACTCACAAATGTTGGAGAGTGCTGACCCCCCCCCCGTGTGATTTCCTCATTGGTAAGATTAAATCAGAGAGCAGACTCCCTTGAAATATAGGCAAAACTAGTACCCTCACTTAACCCAAAAAACTTTAAGAACTTCTCTAAGGAAAATTATTCCCATTAAGGAATGGCATAGCTAGTTTTCAAGCTCCCCCAAATCCAGAAAACACAGAAACCTATGTGGAGGTGTACACAAAAGCCTTGTATGACTATATAAACAATTGCATAGAAACGGCAGTGTAAGTCTGAAAAACCCATGTCAAACTGCAAGAACAAGCCACCCTGGTGGACTGCTGGTACAACAAAAGAAAGGAAATCCTGTTGAGAAGTAAGCGTGAATGTACACAACAGAGCAAAGTTCACCTCATTAGTCTAAACATGTGAATCAGGTAATGAGGCAAGTCTCGGAAGCAGGCCATCAGGTAAAATAGCTTCCAAAGCTAAGGATAACTATTAGAGATTTTTCAGTTATGTCCACAGTTTTAAGGGCTACATCAAACAATGTGCAGAAATAGTTGTAGAGGCTATCAGCTATTCTTAGTTGGAAGATATAGCAAATCTGCTGCCTGACAAATTGAGCTCAAATTACACCTCCCCGTCACCCCCAGTTCTCTTCCAAGAAACACCTTCCAACACTCCACCACCAATTGTCAGCAAAGAAAAGGTTGCCACTGCACACTCTAAACCTAAACACATGGATTCAGTGTGGCTCGATGATATACCAGGTTGCTTCTTAAACAGCTTAAATCAGGACTTATCAGGCCCATTAGGATCTGTTTAACTACAACCTCTAGTCTGACTGTCCTGATAGATTGAAGGGCAGCAACAGTCATCTCTCTCCATAAAGGGGGACCATCTACTGACCTGGCCTTCTGACTCTGGTGGATTTCTTTGAGAAAGTCACTTTGGCCATGGATGAGAGTAAAACAGTACATGCTGTCTACCTCAACCTGGCCAAGGCATTGAAACAATTATCCACTCAGGTATTATAAATAAAGTAACAAAACTGATCACAAATCCTTGTGTTAATAGATGGATAGCCAAATGCCTCATGGGCAAAACACTTGGTTAAACTGGGTGAATCCAGATCCAGCAAGAGGCCATTTCCTAGTGGTGTGCCACAGGTCTCAATGCTGGAACCACTCCTGTTTGGGATATAGTTCTCTGAAGATAAGACTAATGTGGAAGGCTTCTGGATGACAAAGTATACTGACAACTGCAAGCTAGAGGCAATCACTGAATCCCCCAATGATGTAGATATCCTTCAGAAGGGTCTATATCAGGCAACTGATTGGTGCCAGAACTCTAGCCTAAAACTAAATGTGAAAAAATGCATTATCATTCACTTTGATAAATCAAATACCCCTACAAATTACAACATCAACAGCACACTCCTAAGAAGAGACTCAGAGGTGAAAGATGCAGGTACACAGATAGATAGTAGCCTGAATTTTGATCACCATATGTCCACAGGGGTGAGGAAGTCATTCTATGTGGCACAACTTATAACTAAAGGTGTGGCATCCAGATTCAAGGAAATTATAGTCCTGTTGTTCTCAGCCCTCATTAGACCAATAATCGAGTACAATGCGCCATTTGGTATGTACCTGACTAAGCACTTACAACAGCTAGAATGACCTCAGAGGTTCCTCACAAAGAAAATAGAAGGTACAAACAGCATTCCTGTGTGTAGAGACTAAAAGCTCTGTACTCTGCCTCTTACCAACTATTAAGGGGTGACCTATGTCTGACCTAGAAGACACTCATGAATCCATCCCGGATGAAGCTACTACACATCTGCAAGTCAAACAGCATGAGGGTTACCCGATCTAGGGATCTATATTTAGTCAGTGACTCAAAACACATGCTGGAGAGACAAATATGTGTCTCAGAGATTACTTTTTTGGAACAGGTTTCTTATTCACATAAAGTAGAGCCCTTCCCTGACCCTCTTCAAATGCAGTTTGGATCAATGAATGGGGAATCGCAAATTCACACATGGTGCCTATGTCCCTTATGGCAGGGGCAATCTGTAAGATGCTCAATGCATATGCACAAATCCATGCCATCATCTTGCCCCTAGGGGCGATATATTGGGCAAAATCAGGTTATAGTGGCTAAGTTTGTAAGGGCTCTTAAACCATTAGTTTCGTAATCTTCTGTTAACATATAAACCTTATAGTGTACACAATCTGTATTCAAGAACAGCTCTACGACATTTTTGTGCTTTCTAGTAACTCAGAAAGATTATACTAAGTATACATATAATTTAGACATTGTGGTAACCTTTGCGTAACTCCCTCAATATATAAGGCTGCAAGAAAATCATTAGGAAAACTAAAATTAGGAAGAAGGTGTGAGTTAAGCTTGTGTTGTCTGTTTAATCAGAACGGTGTGCACTTAGTGCACATTTAGTGTAGGTATTAATAAATCCCAGGAATTATCTAAAAAGAGAAGATAACATAAATTTAAGACATTAAGAATTTGTTTGCAATAATGGAAATCATGTGAATGACAAAACACAAATGGCCACATTTTGGTATATTTTGATAAAAACAAACGACATGTCAAGAAAATGGACTTTCTCTTATAAACAGTATGCTGCTCAGAATGGTAAAAATTATTTAATGTACTACAATATTGAAATATTCTTGAAGACTAATAAAAACAGAAACGACTAAGCGTTGTGAGGAAACATTATGTTTATCTTGATGTTCTGCATTATACTAAAATATCTGTCTCTCTCTCTGATCCTCTAAGATATTACTACTTATAAATATTTTGATTTAACATAAAATGCTATAATGTTGGTGGACATACTGATGTTAATTTTTAATGTCTATCTGGGTCCAAAAGAGCCATTTTCATTGGAGGCCCAGGGAGAAAAGCTCAACACACATTTATATGTATATCTGTCTTTGTGTGTGTGTGTGTATCTATATATCTATGTGTATGTGTGTGTAGAAATATATATATATATATATATATATATATATATATATATATATATATATATATATATATAGAATATATAAACACTATAAGCCTGAAAGTCAAATGAAAAAAAGAAAAAATGCAAATCTAAAAAAAAAAAAAAAAAAAAATAAAAAAATGCAAATGTGATTGTATTGTGGCTTTTGTATTTTTAGTTAGGTCATTAAGTCAAAATGTGGTCGTGTCTTGGTGCGGGTTGGTTTTATGTTATTTTATTGAAGGGTTTGGTGAAGCAGTTAGGTTAGGCGGAAAGGCGCATGTTAGGCATATATGCAATTATGGGGGTGGGGGGGAGAGTTAGGTTTTAGTTAGTTAGAGTTAGTGGTCAGGTGAGTGGGTTAGGATAGCGATTTAAGTGGGTTAGGTTAGGGTCTTTATAGTGACACGGCTTATATTCGATATATATATATATATATATATATATATATATAGAGGGTCTATGTTAAATAATCAAAAGGTTAAAAAAAGCAAACGATGATTTATCGAACCCATGTAAGTGAAAGCTTACAATGTCGAACACTTAGAAGAGCAATTTTTCCCAAAGGAAAAAAATCGCTGTTCCACAAAAAAAAAAATTGTAAAACATTACGTAAAGTGGGGGGGGGGGGTTGTGCCCCCCCCACACCCCTACTTAAATATACTAACTCTGAGATTGCACTACAGTCACAAAAACAGCAAACTAACGGAAGCAGCCAAATGATTTCTTTCCCAGGAAAATAGATCGTTTATATGCCATTTTGCCTTTTTGTACTTTCAAGTTCGATTGAGACGCATGCGTCTTCGATCATTTAATAGGAATACTATACATATATATATATATATATATATATATATATATACACACACACACACACACACACACACACACACACACATATGCATATAATGGATATCTCCATATATATCAACATACACAATATTGAAGGCAGTAGAAACACTTAAAAGTTCACAAATCAAGGGTACAAAATGATAAAATAAATTCCATCCATAGACCATTAGACATCATTAGCAGTGATTGCAGATTAGCTTACCTTACCTTACTTTCTCATGCAAAACATTTCCATTTACTTAAAATGGTAAACCACAAAAAAGTCACCTGCACCAAAGTCACTCTGCCAGTAAACAAGATATAAATCCAAAAGACACAAAAGGCAGGAGACACCACTCCAAAACTTGTAGAAAACAGTGAATGTTTATTAAAACAATAAAATAAAATAAAAAGTGCAATGCTAAGCATGTTCAAGCTAACAAGCCCTTCATCAGATAGGGCATACCTAACAAAGCCAGACATTTAAAATACTCATTAACCTATCAGAAATCAGTATTTTTACCCTAAAATACTATATTTACCTATGCAGGGAATGGCTCTAGGATATTGATGAATGATTATATATGGGCCATCCCATATATTCTGGCACTAATGGCAGCTGCAGCAATTATACATGTTGCAACAGTTTATTCAGTCTGGTACTTCACTGAATGTCTGAAACCAGAAAGAGATTTATAAATGGATGTTAGACATGAGCTCAGACTATATGTGATGAACTCGTTCTACTACTACTATACTTTGTACTTCTACTACTATACTTTGTACTTCTACTACTATACTTTGTACTTCTACTACTATACTTTGTATGATGACCTTCACCCCTGTATTGTCAGTAGAGTGATGTAATACTATACAGCAGGGGAAACCATTCATTGTGGATTTTAAACTCCCCAACAAAGGCTTCCACTGGATAGCTGCAAATCTGTACTCCCTTTCTTATGAAACAAAATTAATAAAATTAGCAAGCAGTAATTCTTGATAGCTGCTAGCACAAAACATGTGCTTTAGAATTTTGCACTCATCTACAAAAATGTGATCTTCAGAAACCAGCCTAGCTAAACAGATGAGTTTGCCATTAACAGTACTCCTTTTTGGCTAAGAGAATGCACTCTGTCATAGAGCAAATGGCGATTATGTAATGTTGCCTTCTGATAAAACATTGGATTCATAACACTGATGTTCAATGTTCTTGTATATTATAACAGCCAAAAAATAAATGCTAATATTTCCATATTAAAAGAAAATTTAAAAAAAAATCTGTTGATTGCTCTATGTAGGAACAAAAATTTAATAAAGTTTCATGATCCCAAATCAAATACTGAAATGTAATCAAGAAAGTCGAAATACTGTTTGAGGTGGGGATGATAAATACTGTAAAATACAAAAGACTGTTCCCAATAGCACAAAACTAGATTGGAAAAAATAGGGGCACGAGAAGCCCCCATAGCAACTCTAGACATCTGTTTAAAGTATTCTCCTTCAAAATAAAAAAAAAAATAGTTACAGAGAAACAAATTAAAGATGTGACATAAAATGTTGATCGCCTTAAAACTGAGGCAAGTAATAAAGGAAAGAAAATCATAAAACCACTTCAGGCCGATTTCCTGGGGGTATAGCCTTAAGCAAATCTTTAATGTCATCATTTACCAAAATGTCATAGGTTTATACATGTTTACGAGGTTAACAATCACAAGGGACTTTTTATGCCTAGCCATGCATCCCAAATCTCTGACAAATTCTGATACCCTTGATAAGTGTAAACTAGGGCTTGGGAAATGAAACATTTACAAGCAGGAGCCTGGGAGATGAACCATTTACAGGCTGGCTGAGTCGATTAGAGACACAGGTGTCAAAACCAGGGATAAATATCCTGTTCAGCATCTAATTGTCCAAGTTACACTTAAACTGAGTTAGGGAGGGACTCTGCTTCACCAGAGCAGGTGTAGTCTATAGGATATTTTCCTGTCTCTCTAGCAAGTCATCCTTATATCAAAGGCAAGGTTTAAGTCATTAGAATGGGTCATTATTGTCTCATGAAACAGACCAAAGTTTGTCTAAAAAAGCAATAATAGGATGCAATAGTGGTCTAAACCTGGCCTTGTGTATTTTCAGGATCCTAAACATGATATGAATGTTTAGTTTGAGAACAAATAAAAAAAAAAATAAGTTTTATACAGAGATGGAGTCGGCCAATAGAAATTCATTTAATACATTGACAATGAGGGCATATGCTTGGTTGATTTCACTCAGTTTGATAAAAATCACCCATCATAATGAGGTTCAGCATTGTAGCTGAATAATCAAGAAAGCTGATCAGGACTATCCCACCCCCCTTTATTGGGCTTCATAACTCATAAATACCTGTAGGAGCTTAAAGCTATCAAAACTTGTAGTTTCTACAACACAAATTATACATTCTGTGAAAGAGTCTTTCTTGTACCAATTTCCTGGTGTCATTAATAATTAGTCTCTCAAATAAAAGCGTATCATATTTTCTGAAGGATTCCACTATAACTCCCTGTGAATATGATCTTACAGGCTGGATTCTCAACCAAGGGTATCAAATAAAAAAGTAAAATTTAATTTACATAAAAATATTTTGAATTCAGAAATAGTTTGAACAGACATGGATATAGATGGCTTGAACTGAAGTTGACTGTTAAAATCAGTGGAAGTATTCAAGTTGATAAACTAGTTTCTGATTTGGTGATGTTTTTTGCTCCTCCAATTCCCGCATGTCTTCTCATCAAGCTTGGAGTTGCCATGATGCTGTATCAAACTGGTATGGTTCACCAAACTGTCCAATTTCCTCAAGGATGGTTGTTCGTTCTGAAAACACAGGACTATTGGAATCTATATCATTGTTCAAATGGACCTCCTTGCTTGGAGGAGTACCATGCAAGCCTGTATAAGGATCAACAACTCTGTAAACAGTATTGGCTGCATATTCCTTTTCTTCTTTAAATACCTTATTTTCAATCCTTAAGTGGACAGTGTCAGCGTGCTTTCTTAAACTGACAAAATACATCATAGGAAGCCTTATATGCATTAGATAAAACACCATTCCTGATAGAACCATTAAGTTCATCTACTTTGTTTCTTAAATTCACATGTAAAATACTGGTGTGTTTGATTAAAATGTCAAAAATCCACACTATATCTTTGTAATAAATCAACCAAATCTTTGTGTAATGCAGAACAAGGAACAGCACCATTGGAACATTTATGAGCCAGAGGCCTTTAGGCATAATCTCACTTTGGATACAAGCTGTAAAATATGCTTTTCTAATTGTAAATTTTTTGAGTTTGGTAAACTTTTTACCTAAACTCACCACTTCTTCCTTGAATGTGCCCCCCCGAGGGACTGAAGTATGATCATCCCATGTGGAAGCACATTGAAATCCTAAAGGAAAAGGTGGTATAAGCCAGACATCCAAATGAAAGACATTAGTTGCCTTTGTGGAAGGTTATACCATGTTGGTACAGCGGCAGCATTGTTACCTCACAGCAAGAGGTTCTCCTGTTCAATTCTCGGCTGGAGTGCCTTCTGTGTGGAGTCTCTATGTCCTCCCCGTGGTTGAGTGGCCTCCGAAAGACATGCGTGAATGGGTGTGCCTTCGCTGAAGGTTGGGCATCGGGCTGGCAACTCGGCACCATAAAAATCTACTGCCAATCATTAGAGGACCGGAGTTCTGCTGTGGCGACCCCTAACCAGGAAAAGCTGAAAAGGCAAGTTGCCTTTGTGGAAGGTGAAATTTGCTACCCCACCCTGTACTACTACTCTGCGTTCACAAAGACAGATACTGCTTGAAAGGTGAGGTGGCTCCCAAGGTGCCTTGCTTGTTTGGGTCTGTTTTTTTTTTTTCCTGATGATGATACATTCTCTTAGAAATGAAAGTGCTCAGTAAAGTTATATTAGGTTTATCTGGGGGTCATTATAGTGTTTTGGTTACCTTGCAAATTTAATGCCCGCTTCATCCCTAAGACTTTTATCCAAATTTGTAAAATATCTGAATACTTAACTCCCCCAAATATCTGTAAAGATCATGTACTGAACGTGCTAAACAAATCTAAAATACTTCCTCTATGGGACCTGACTTGGGTACACATTGTTTGAACATTTGGACCCAGTCGTAGCCATGGGAGGTATTCCAACTGACCTCATATACTACATTGTCAAGAATCTTATTAGACTTCAGACCCATATATTTGGTTTTGTGAGGGGTAAATCCTGTCTGCTGAATACAGTAAACGTCATAGAAAGGGTTATGGAAGATATAGATGATGGCTATGCAGTACATACAGAGTATCTTGACATGGTCAAGGCCTTCAACACCAGTCTCCATGTTGACATCATACTGTAGATAAATGCTTTCAAATTCAACCCAGTAAGTGGTAAGATTGATACCAACCTTTATGAAGGCTAGAACCCACACAGTATGAGTTGCAGGTGCCTCATCTGAAAGTATAAAAGTGAACATCAGTTTCCTTTAGGGCTTTGTATTGGGACCTCTCTTTTTAAACATTGAATTCTCACATCTCCAAGCAGAGAGGTTAACAAAGTTTGAAAAGGACTGCAAAGTGGGAACTGTTGTTATTTCTCTCTCTGATACCATTCCGCTTCCAAAATAAACTACCCCTAGTAAACACTTAGTGTACTATAAATGGGCTCATACTAAATGCTAAAAAGGGTAGTATGGTCACTTTTGGTACACAACTCCTGCCCTCATCATGCTATATATATATAACACAACACTACAAAACTGAATTGTAGTTAGAAACCTAGGAACTTTGGCTGATAACTCCCTTTTGACTATCATGCATCAACAGTTATCTGAAATTTTAGTAAAACTAATTACTAAAGGAATATCAGGAAAGTCTAAAAAAGTAACCAGTCACTTGTATTCAGCATTGATCAAACAAACTATTGAGTACAGCACCCCCTCATTGATGTAGCTCGCTAAGCATATCAGACAATTAGAAAAGACCTCCAAAGGTTCCTAAGCAAAGAGATCACAGGTCTAAAGTCCTTGTTCTATCAAGATAGGCTGAAAAATGTTTCCCCTTTTTAAATGTCTCACAGACTTTTAAGGGAAGAGCTCTGTCACACTTATTTTGTCAAGAGAGACATCATTCTCCCATGGGTGTAGCTAGGCATACTCAGTGTACTCAAATGAGTAATTTTTTTCTGGGTATCTCTTGGAAATGTCAATACTCAAAAAGCACAGAATATTTAGAACTGTGCAAATGAATATTTGCGGTACAGAGGTATACAAAGAATTCTTCCACAAAAGCAAGGCACCTATAAAATTAGCTTTTTATGGATATAAATAGTAATAATTGAAAATATATGCCTTTACCAATATATCTGGGGGTAGCATTTTGAGGATTGAGTGCATTTTTAAAGTGAAAGGTTTGTGGGGGGGGGGACAACAAAATTAGGTTTGAGTATAAAATGTAAATCGATGGCTACACCATGATTCTCCTGGACCTTCTCTGCAAATACAATACCTCCGCCAATACTAGAACCAGGGACCTAAACCTTTAAAAACAGATAAATACAACTTTGTGAATGGACAACTATATAACCTGATGCCTTTCAAGAATTTGGAATAAACTCCTCCTGCATTTTAAGCACTGTGACTCACTAACTGGCTCTAAATATGACTGGATGAGTATACACAGACTTAGTCTAGGACTGACAGTTATGGCCCTGCTAGAGAAAGGATGTACAACCTGAGGATACTGTTAACGTGTGAAAGATCATATCACTCAACTGGACCTTCTTTATCTAGAATCTGTGTGCCCTGGGCTGTGGCAGAATTGCCACAGAACAGAATAAATTGCAAGGTTATATTGTCCATATTATGTGGGTTTGCTGGGATCAGTCTGTGTGGAAGAAAATATATGCTGAGAAAAGGAAATGTATTTAAACACTTATTGTCCTTTAAGCAGAGTTGTCGGCAGAAAAGACTGCATGATTATTTTATGGATTTGGGATAAACAAGAAGAGTCATCATTCTTTAACATGGTACTGTAGTAGTCAAAATACTAATACATTTCAATGGCAGGGGAGTTAGAACCCCCAGGATGAAAAGCAGTTTTTGTTTATATAAAACTCAGCATGCGGTCACATTACCTACTGCCATTTAGCAAATGCTGTTTCAAAAGTAGGAGATGCCGTTGCCCTAGTTACAAGGAACATTTTATTGAAGTAAGCACTCACATGTTAAAAAAGGACAACATCTTAAACACTGTGACTCTTAAACCATTTTATTTTTTCAAATTGTATTAATATGGAGTTTCTAACTGAACAGGGGAATGAAATTTCGCAACACCATTAGCCCACATTGTCTTAATCTGGCTAAGTGTATTTAAAGATTGTGTCCTAAAATACAGTTAGAAGAAAAAATGTCTGCTTCTGCTTTGCTTCTGATAAACAGCACATCATCAGCATTTAACTCATTCAAGCCTAAAATGCCTTTTGAGCATATTTGCAGTTCGTACCCATAGCTCCTTATGGCATATAGACCATTTTTTTGGATATGGCTTCATTAACTAAGCAACTTACCAGTTAACAATGTGCAGTATTAGAAAGTGCAAAGAGTTATTAACAAAATGATTGTTAATCTAGGATGTGCTGCAGCAGAGAAATGAATCACTATTTTTCACTTATTCCTATTTTCATATTACTGTTCATATTTTCTTAACTGAGAGCCCTGGATGTTATTGACAGGTATGAACTGATATGTATTTGTGGGGCATGTGGAAATTCATTGTTGATGTCCATTTATATAACATTATACTGGAGAAATTGCTAGTTTGTTGGTGATTATGAAAATAAACAATATTTCAATATGTGTGTAATAGTTCAAAAACCACGTGACTTACAAGCTGTTGCATTACATCAGGTGAAACCTTAGATGTTGCTGAAAACAGTCAACAATAGTTGTACTGTAAGTTGCACATCTTGAGTGATATTCAGAGTTATTTGTATTGCTAATTATACAGTTATGCATATGTTTCATATTTCAGTAAATATCTCAGTAAACATGCACTCACAGAGGAATTTCTTATTGTCATGTGAAAGCTTATGTGTAGTTAATCATAATGTTGCAATGATATCCGGGAGGTTGTACAGTTTCTAAGATATGAGAATTTGTTTGTGAAAGTTTATCAGGAAATATCATGTGGGGGTTCTTGTGCATTATAATATGCTATATTTTCTTTATGGAAAACTATGAATACATGGATTAGTATCACTCTAAAGAGTTCTTCTTACTGATAACGTTGCTATTTTCTGCATTGTCTGGAGCGTTTCTCCCCAGGCCTCCGATGAAAATTGGCTCCTCCAAGTCAAACTTTCCCGTTAAACATATGTTAAATAAAATAAATATTTGTGCAGGTTTAATATTGTTTACTGTTCACAAAATATTGACATTTATCTATCTTATGCTATTTGTTTATTTTTCAGAAAATACTCAGGAATGCAAGCTGTGCATAATCTGCTAGAGGTGTCACATTCCATACCACAAAAGTTTTAATGGCTTAAACTGAATTTACAACATGGGAAGTCATTCATAAGCAGAAATATATGAATAAATATGTTTCATGTCACTTACTTTTTAATTTTTTTGGTCCCCTCAGACCTTATTTGTACCAGTCCATTCTGGGCCTATCAGCCATCGCCCTACACCCAAGCTTATTTTGGTTTTGGTGGGGCCAGTCATGGATTCTATGGGTGTCCTGAGAGCTTGAGTCATCTGTGCTTTGGTCTGAGTTGGCATTTTGTTTATGCCCTACCCACGCCCCTTGTGCCATCCCTCCAAGCTTGTTGATTGTATCTGAAGGCAACTCCCCTCTTTGAATTATGCCTCATTGAGTGCACTCCCTCAAAGGACAGGCACGACAGTTCCTTCCTTGTCTCTCCGTTAGTCACCTGAGCTATTAACTGACATCTGGCTGGCTGGGCTGCAGTTAAGCCTTTATCCCTTTACACCAATGGCTATGTTACTGCAAGCTTAACCAATTCTTGTACCACTGAGCCGCTTTTAACAGAATGAAAATGGAACCAAAGAGTTCAGTAAAAAAGAAAGAAAATCAAAACCCAAGTAATAAATAGATGGACTCAATATATACAATTATAAAATACTTTAACTAAAGAGTAAGTGCTTTCATTACAGAATTTCTTCATCAGACTCTGACCAACTAAGAACAAAGAAGCCTTTATATAGTAAGTTAAAAATTACATAACCAATTACAATTATTATAACCAAGATTAGTCCTTTAAATCTAAGGGTTACCTACTATGTTGGCCACATTGCCTTCTCTTGACCAATAGATTACACACTGTTTATGGCAGTTACTTAGTGTCACTAGCTTCCTGATTTTTGCATTCAGCAAATGAAAGAAAACCTGTTCTATATTGTACCTCCTTGCTAATTGGATTGTACTGGCTATAAAGTGATTGTTCTCTATAATTATTGACCTGAGGGTAGGAAGCCCACTACCCTATTCCCCAATTCTCACCCACCCCTTTTTACTCTACCATTACATTTCCCACATACACATTTCACCTCTGACACCCATTTCCTTACTCTTTCCCCAAAACAAACTTCACTACTCTCATACAAACATTTCAGTTTTCATTCTCCTATTTCCCATCTTCAACTAACATTTAACATCATTGCCAGCAACCTTGCTCCCTACTATACTGCACTATATCTATTCAAGCTCAGACACTACCTAAACCGTTCTTATCTCTGATTCTACATTTTAACTTCTACTTTCCCAAAATAAGCCCTCATTATTTCCTATCTTAGCAATAGTCACATATTCTATCCTTTCAATCCTATCTCTTTCTCACATTTCAGAAACACAAGAGAAGATACCAGGGCAACCAAACTGTTGTTTCACAGAAAATATTTCCTTCGTATACCAGCTTTCAGACTTCATCACCATTAAATGTCCTTCAGGTCTGCAACTTCTTGCTTCCTTCTTGGTTCCTACTTTCCTACAGCCTGCAACAGTAAAATACAGATCCATTTAATGAATCATGCTACAACTCAACTTAACCTCTATTTTTCTCCTCCAACTGAGCCATCTCTAATCCTACCATGACTGACTAATAGCTCTCAACATCTCTTCAACTCTGTCTCAATGACTTATCCAGACTTCCTCCCTAAATTCTCCACACATCACATGAAACCTATTTAATGATACCCCTCATCTTTACTCCAAATACAAACTGATTAACTCAATTTCAACTCGTATCAAAATAAAATTAAGTGGAAAAATACTCAGCAAAAACAAGAATCAGTAATACCCCAGTGTACTAAAATCCTCATAGGAGAAGGTTTTAACCCTAATCCTGGCCCCACCTATCACAGCCAACATCAAGACAATTCTCTTTAACCACACAACAATCAACTCCAACCCCATTAATTTAACTTTTGCCACCATTACTACTACAGAACTATATGCCTTGATTACCCAACACAAGTATGACATTCTCACTATAATTGAAACTTGGCTTCAAACCAGCATAAAAGACTCTAAAAATACACCCCTCCCCAGCTATAATATCATCTGTAATGACCATATAAAGAGGAAAGGTGGTGGTATTGCCTTAGAATTTCCCAGCAAATACCACATTTCTCCCTACAACATACCCATGCAAAAAGTACATTCAGAAGAGCTTATTAATTTCCTGAAAAAATAGAAGCAAATATATGTTATTTTTGTTTACATCCTTTCTGGCTCCACTGGAAGATGTCTTTCCTTGGATATCCATACCAATTTCACAAGAAAAAATACTGATAGGTGATGTCAATATCAGTTGTTTGAACATCACCTCTAACTCCTCTACATCTAGCATGAACTCCTGTGGTTTCATACAAATAATTAATAGCCATACACATTACAGCATGATGTCAAATTTCTTACTAAAATGGATCCTACTATCACACACCAACAAATTTACCACTGCAAAATGTTAGACACTCTCAGTGACCATCTCCAAAGCTATACAACCAGACATCTGGCACATCCACTTAAACAACATGTTTATAAAACACACAACTTCTCCAAGTTTAATCTGGAAATATTCATTACGACCCTATCACTTATTATATGGAATGTCCAAAAAACTTTCCCTTAGATGATGCTGCAAATCAACTCAATACTGCTTTCATTAGTATCCTAAATACCCATGCATCTCCTAGAAGGAAAATACTAAAGACAGATAATGTCTTCTGGCTATTCAAAAAAGAGTAGAATGCCAATGCACGATAGAGAAAAAGTGTGGAAATAATGGCAAAAATAATTACTATAACAACATTCAGAACAATAGTAAACACAACACTAAAAATTTCTGGTCACCATTTAAATAAATCTTACATCCTATCAAAAATTTAATCCTAAACCCTCTACTAATCACTCAACACTCAAAACTGCAAAATAATTAAACATTTGTTTCATAGATAATGCATAATCCCTAAGCAAAGAATTCCCAACATCCAAACCCATGTCTGTCCAACAGCCACATTAACCACACCCATTTCACCACAAACCAGTACCCATCATACCTCTCAACTGTACAGATTTTCACAGAATGTCCAGATTTTTAAATCATATTTTGGGTCCATTTCTCATAAGATTGTGGTTTTCTGGCAAATCACTAGCAAATTACTGAGGCTTAAAGTCAGAAAATAATGACAGGCATTTGAGTTTCAGACTTTATACCCTTCAGAAAATTCATGCTAATAAGAAACCTGTTGTTTTATCAATTTTCTAAGTTTGTAAAAGCAATATTTAAAAAGTGTCACTATTTTTAGGCCTTTGTCCCCCCATTATTGATGGCTTTGTCCAGATTTCTTGCTCTAAGAGGTTGGGAGATATGGTACCCATTCCCACATCTTTTTACATCTGCTCTTAAACAAACCCAACCATACTCTACTTTAGTTGATGACCTTCCAAGTGAGCACCTTAAAAGAACAAGTGATAGCATTGCCTGTCCAGTCTCAATCCTTACAAATATGTCAGTCAAAGAATCCCACATTCCTTCTCTCTGGGGAAGAAATCACATGTTATCCCTGTACAGAAAGGAGGAAATTCAACAGCCATCATTAACTTTAGACCTATAGCAGTTTTACCTCCCCATACTTGAAAAATATATTCAAAACCAATTGCTAAACTATTTTCTCCATGAAGAACTCCCATCCCCAACACAACACAGTTTCCATCCCCCCATAGTACTAAATCTGTACTTCAAATCTTTATAGATGTTGTCAGTAATTGCATAGAATTCACCTCTTTATTTTTAGACTTATCTAAGATCTTCAATGTAATTTGTCAAAGCAAAGTTCTACTTCATATATCTTCATTATGCCTATCTCAGCCCATTCTGTAATGTTTGGAAAGCTACCTGTCTAATAAATATCCATCAGTAAAATGGCACTCCACCCTCTCTCCATACCTCCCAGTCAACACCAGTGTTCCACAAGGCTTTATGCATGGTCTCCTACTCAGCATTGTCATTAACATCCTCCACACATCCACACAACAGACCTCCGAAATACAATATACACACGACTCCACACTCATTTGCATATCTGACAACATGGCACATCTTCATCAAATTATGCAGGAAGTTCTAACAGCAACTGAAATGTGGCTTTGTAACTTACAACTCATACTTAACCCTCCAAAAGAAAAAAATTCCCAAATCTCTTTTTCTCTCTCACTTATGAAAAAAAATTCTAAATCCTTTCTCTTAATAATACAATGATTAAAGTAACTTTTCATACCAAATTATTAGGAATGATAATGGATGGTAGTCTTAAATTTGGCATGCATATACAACATTTTATAAAAGAAAAGGTCACCAAAATATAGGGATGCTTTACAAAACCAAAAACTTTCTCACCAACACATCTAAATATATATTTGCTACTACTTACCTCCTCCTCCCACAACTTTATGGCATTCCCATCCTTACTAACCCCCATGCAGCAAAAAAAAAAAAACTTGAACTATGCCATAATAAAGAGGCTTAATGTGCAGCAAATATCCCTTTCAGAACACACCACTATATTGCACCAAATAGTCTAAGCTTGTTATAACTACCTGATCAACTAACATATGCACACCTTTTTACCACCTACAAAATTATATAGCATCACCCTGATTGTACAACACTAATTACCATTCTACATAACTATGCTTCCAATCAGTGATTACAATCCAGTGACCAAATTCACCCCTCTGTCCACAAACCTATCAAATCTGCTGACTATGGTCTGTACTCATACTGCCATGTTGCTAAGGCCTGGAACTTGCATCCATCAGACCAATACCCTCCTCCAGTCCTTTAAAACCATTATAAAAGACTTCCTAGCCAAAATCTGTTTTATTTCTTTCTCAAACTCAGGATAAACTATATCCATAAATAGGAGCAAGTACCTATTCACACCTTTTACCTCCTACTCCCACTTCTTCAGTCACTTCCTTACTTCAATCAGTTTCTCTTCCCTGACTCTCTTTGTAAATATGACATAACTTTATTTTTTTTCTCTCACTTCATATTGCAAACCCTGTTTGTGTTATACCAACTTACCTTTACTTTCTCTATAAGGTGGATAAAATTTATCTAAATATTACATAATTGTCATACAAGTTGTATCTATTCTTAACTAATGTTTTTGCACCATGTCTAATTTTGCATAATTATTTAAACTGTAGATGTATTTGCATTATTTTTCGAAGATTGTAAAGTATTGTTCTTGAAATGTTTTTGTAAAACTTTTGAGCAATTCTCCCTGGGCTTCCACTGAAAATGGATACCGACCCATTTACAGTTTCCTTGTAATCAAATATCAGTAAATAAATAAATAACCATCATTCAAAAAAATATATATATAGACCATGAAAATTTTGTAAGTGATGAATACAAAACCTCAGAAAAAAATCATTGCATGTAAAAAATTAAAATCAGTAATAAAATGCCCTCAAGAGAAAACATATGTTTTTGTATACCTTAACAAATCAAGATACCATTCTTAATTTTTGTTTTTAGGAACACATTTAAAGTTCAAATGATCGTTAAGACGTTTTCCAGCATTAACATTCAAAAGCAACTGCTTTTCAAATTATTTAACATCTAATATTGTTTTATTCACCTAGGTGTGCAAATGAACATGAAAGAAACAGTTTTGTGAATCCCAGAGACAATTATGGGGAAAATCTTGATAATGAGATTGCTTAAAGTCCTGAGTTAGAGGTTGGAGAAGATATTTAAATTCTGTCCACCTTGTATAGTATTTTAGAAAATTCCATCTGCTAGATGGAAGTAGTTCTGGGGGATTCACTAACACCAAAAAATTGTGTTTGGATAAAAAAAAAGATTCAAGGAGAGAGATATAAAAGACTCCTAAGGTCCCGTGCTGTATAGATTGTCTATTCTACTGAATATGTCATGTTTGTCTGAAATATTTCAAAAATGTTAGGGTCCCAGAGTGCATGTCTATGTCTATATCCTCTAGCCTCATATCACGATTACAAGAGGAGTATAACCTACAAAATAACGTTAACCTGGGGAAAGAAAGTACTTCAAATCTTCTGAAGTGGTTGGACACTAAACATGCACCCAAACAGGTTACCTGGCCCACGTGTTTTTGTAGAGAAAAAAATAAATGAAGCATTAGCCTTCTTAACAGCTTTCATGTTATGCAGGTAAGCAAGAATTTGGCATCTATGTCCAAGGATGTCATCGCTCCTCTGTATACAACCCTCGTTAGTTCTATCATTTAGTACCCTCATCAGACCAATCAAGTATAACACCCACTTTAGGATGGGGAATTAAAAATGTACCCCTGGTCTAGCTCCTATGTCTCTATTAGACAGATGTAGCTTAACAATGCTTGACCACCCATGCCCAAGTCTATATACTCACTTAACCGTAGAGTATCAAAAGGATCCCTATTGAAATGTCAGCATGTGAAAGTCTTTGTACCCACACACACACACAACACACACACACACACACACACACACACACACACCACACACGCACAAACACACACAAAAAACAAACAAAAAAAAGATGAACAATGGAAAATGCAGGGCAAGTATTAATCTGGAACACTGCAGCATTTTTTTTACAGGGTGCAAACCTCCAACCCCACCATGAAACATACATATATATGTATATATGTATTATTATATATTGATATATACATACATATATATATATATATATATATATATATATATATATATATATATATATATATATATAAAATCCAAGGTTGCAATATTTCAGGGAAATGGTCATCTAGGACAATATATATGTAAGTCCATTTTTTCGGCCAGTCAGTCTGCATCTTTTAGGAATCAGTTTACGGGGTTGTAATATTTTAAATGGTTACCATATCAAAATGTGTTAGATGCTTTTGAGAAGCATGATTCGGTTAAAAAAGGTCCCTTATAGTCATTAGCATAGTAATCCCCAATGAGCCTATGAATTGAAAGTAACAATATGTTATGTGAGACTTGCTACAAAACCCTCAATTTTACTATTGCATCATCATAAGTAGATGATGTAATAAATATTTGAAAACCTTGCAGACCTGGAATTGTCAAAAGAGCAATGTCTATTATTTTACTAGAGGAGTGGGTTGCAGATACTATTTTCACATAAATTTGTCTGGGGCATTTCCTTTATTCAGTGAAGATCACCCATTACCCAATCTATCATAAGAGCATTGCTGGGAATGTGCAAGGGATGAATTTATTGCAGAAAACCCGATGGCTGAAATATGACATTTTTCTGAGATATTTCAGTCTCATTGGCCAAAACCATATCAGAATGTCTGGTGGTATAAGGAGGGGTAGGTAGCCCAATTAGGTACTGTGGCCAGCTGCATTGAGAAATAAAAAACAAAATGAAACTGAAGGTAATTATCCTCAGCTCAAAGAGCATAGACCACATCCCTTATTGTCCTTTTTAGGACATCAAGTTTAAGGGCAACTGAGGATGCAAATTGTAGCTACTACCTTTGGTCTTGCTTTTCATTAGCTGCATTAGCAGGTCACACAAACATGACTCTTCAGATCTGGAAAAGATGATGTCTACTGTAGTACTTGCTCCTACTTAACTCTTTCTCTCTCTCACTCTGGGCCACCCATTCTTTATAATTTGTCTTATATATTAAAATCATCTTTGCATAACTTGCATGATGGTTGGGAATAGAACAATATTGCTAGTCATCCATAACCACAGGGAAGTGATTGTTAAATAAAGAAAAATCCTTTGAATGTTCTAATTTATTGCCATCAATTTTGCAAATGAGCTGAGCACACACACACACACACACACACACACACACACACACACACACACACACACACACACACACACACACACACACACACATTACAAAGCAATATTGAAAGACAGTACAGTTAATAATCTCCCTGTGAAGGCCTGTATAGCTCAATGTATTCATGATGTGATGGGTCTGTACTCAATGCACTATGTTCTAATCCAGTGATGCTGTTGTACAATACTACATTTTCATCATACAACTGTATGCCATTACCTTGTACTATTTATTTTTATTTTTTTATTTTTTTATTTTATTTTTTTTTATGTCTTTCCTCTTAGTACCTCAGTAGCATACCTTGCTAAAACCTGGGTTCAGGGAATATAAGTAAAACAAGTACTGGTTTAACTACGTTCATCTTTGTTTCTCTTGTATTTATATCCTATATTCTGTTATCCTAAGTATTTTGACAAAACATTCCCTAAATTTAATTCTGCAGTATAACCTGCCAATGCTCCATTTTCCAGAATGTGAATGACACAAGGATGGTTTCAAAGACTTGCATGTGTAATTATCATGCCTTGCTAATTCACATGTTTATTTCCTCTGTAATGAAACAATCCTATCATCAGCATGTACATTCTGTCATGGAATTTGGCACTGTCAAAATAAATGTAAGTATGGAGTCATGTAGCATTTTTGAGTTTAAAAAATTGTGGCATGTGCTCCTAACCCACATCCATCCAACTCATTCCTGCATAGCTCATGTTGAGTGATGTACTATGCTTGTTTACCATTTACTCATGTTTTGTATATTCCTCTTCCAACCTCCTATCTGGTCCAAAAGTAAATGCAGCATGTGAAAGCAGCCAAGCCAGCATTGTTGATCTTGAATGTGCAATGAGAAGCAATGGACGTGCTTGCTTGCATGTGTGTGTGTGTGTGTGTGTGTGTGTGTGTGTGTGTTTGCGTGTCTGTATTGGGAGGGTTGGCACTCTGAAGAAAACTAAAGATCAACAGGAGAAGCCTGTACAGGGCATAATCAAGGATAAAGGTGTCACCATTTCAAAGAACACGAATGAGATGAGACTAGGCTTATAACACTGTCCAGTTTCCCAGGCTATATGCACAGAAATAGAAGAAAGAGGGTATACCAATTTCAAATCAGTTTGCAGCAGACAACTGCTAGAGTGGTATATTGAATGGCTAGATTAGAGTCTGAGAAAAGCAGTATTAATTTGTACATATACTTACTAACTGAGGAGATTAGGGCATTATCAATAGTAGTTGACTGTGTGGTATTAATACATCTGTACATTTGTGTAGGAACATAATAAGTGTGCATTGTTTCTTCTAAATAAACTTATTTTACTCTTCATCCAGTGAAAGTAGACTTAATATTAAATGTTAACCTATCACTGAATTAGGAATTTACAGCTGAATTTAAGGTGAATATAATTTATACCCACAGTTTCAATGAACATGACATTTTTAAAATGTGACGTGCATTTCTCTGTTATCCTACCTTAATAATAATTTGAAGGCAGTTACTCGACTGATTGACTGCCTTACTCAAGGTCACACACTATGCAAATGAAGGCTTAAGAAATCAAACCCTGTACCAGCTCATTTACAACTCATAGACATAGTCCTCCATCCAACTGCCAGGTATGCAAGAGGAGAATATTGCACGTGTCTGTACAACCAAGAAATGCATTTATTTATTTTTCCTAAACTGTTGTACTATGAAGATGAAATACATGTTTGATATAAGTCTATATAATGTTTTTACCATATTCTCAGTTCTTTAAATACGTTTATTTTACTTATAAAATGCTGCATATTTTGCATGTACTATCTTCTAAGTCTCATAGCATGTTTTGAGAACATACCAGTGGAAAGACAATGCTGTTTTCATGTTCAGATATCAGTTTCTGAATAAGACATAAGAAATGGCTCAAATTTATGTAACACAAATGTCAGTATGCGAATTCTTTGTTGAAAACTAAAACCATTGCCTGTATAGTTTCTCCTGAATTTTATTACAGATGCAGCATGCAGTTGTCACTTTGGGTATGTGGTATGTCTGCTTTAACTGACATCATGAATGATTTCACAAAACACTTTTTTGACACGTATTAAGGTTCCATCTTTGTTTATAGTAAGTGGCAGCATCAAAAGTGAGAATGGTCAATATGTCAATAACTTTACACTTTAATGATCATCAAATGATTGTGACATAAATGCTCAACACCTTCAGACTAGCATTTTGTTTGCCATCCACTGTCACAGTAATGCTTAGCTTAGACAAAACAAACGTTACCTGGGAGAGCTCACTAGCACTGTGTCTTATAGATCTAGTATGTATTAAGCAATTCCATTAATTAGTTTCCCACTGTAATAAGGTGTGGTTCTGTAAAAAAATGAAGTTGAAACTAAATACCTAAGTTGACTAAATCTTAGAGATGATTGATTGAATTGCCTGACTATTCAATTATGCATAAAGACTGATTCAAATTTGGTAATTATGGTCTAGAATATGGTAACTGTACTAACTTTGTCTATAGATTGTTTGGCCTTACAGGGCTCTGAAAGCAGGACTTTGTTTTTTCTATGTTGATTTGAATCATCAATGCAAGCGGTATTTTCTCTGATAATTTTTAACCATGAAAAGTAACTTTAAACAAATAAAAATGATAAAGGAATGTCACAGTATCGCACTGAATTGTGCAACTAATGCCATTGTTGTGCAGAAGGAAGAAAAAGTGAAACCACGCACTGTAGCACATACCCAGCTCGCACAATACTAGTGCATGCAGTTTTGCAAACTGCAATAAAAAAAGTTATGAGAAAGAATAGTTTACTAAACTGCACTGATTGGTTTGATGGATATGTATGTTTTACCAGTCTATCACATATCTGTATAATAAGATAAACAAATCACTGTGTTGTCTTTTGCATCCATTTCCTGGAGATTTAGAGGCTGAGAAAACTATGGCTGTACTGAGGTAGGATAGTTGAGGAATGCTGAAAGGTGTGTAAAATGGGACATACAGGAGGTAGAAGGGAATTAGTAGGGAGGGGACAGAGTATGAGTAGGTAATCACAGTTACAACAAAAGAAGAAAGGTCAGCAAATTCACACTGGACAATGGATTTTGGCAGAAGGGTCGATGAAGGGAACACAAACATATTACATCTATGGATGAATGTAGGATGAGGGGGAGGAGCAGGCCTGCCTAGGCCAAACAAAGATGGAAGGGAAATAACTGAAGATGAAAGTAAGAGAAAGGTGCCAAAATCTAGTAGGAAATGATAGGATAAAACTGCAAGAGAACTGGGTAGACTGTATGTCAGAGAAGGCAAG
Organism: Protopterus annectens; assembly: GCF_019279795.1. Classification (NCBI taxonomy): domain Eukaryota; kingdom Metazoa; phylum Chordata; order Ceratodontiformes; family Protopteridae; genus Protopterus; species Protopterus annectens. The sequence goes on from NC_056751.1 coordinate 445,158,215, forward strand.
CATGAAATTAAACTGTTGCCTTAAGTGAGGAAAAGTGCAGAGGAGCTTCCTTCATAGGTCACCAGTATTCTGTGCAATGTAGTGGCAGATGCTGTGATGGAGAGCTATATCAGATCATTGAATTGTGCAGCTGTGACTGAGGACTGGCAAACACGCATGAGCATTTCTCTTTTATGGTGAGGGATCAGCAGAGAAAAATCTAGACAACTATCTGAGCATTCTCCAACTTCATTGGTAGGAAATAAAATAATTGAGATAGTCCTAATACAAGGCTCATTACATTTCTAGAGGAAGCAGTCAGAAGGATTACAACCATTTGTGTCTCAGGACCAGAACAGTTTTTTCTCAAACATGATCTGTTTCTTAACTTGCATACCGAACATTTATTTTGGCTGCATTTTCCAACAGGTACTAAAAAGAAATTGATTAAGAATATGTAGATTTGGTCATTTATTTTGAAATCAAACTACCCAATGACCAAAGAGACAAAGACAACAAATCCAAACATAGCAATCATTAGTTAGTCTGCTAATCAAAATAAAATAAATATCTATTGAAACTAGAAGGTGACCACACGTGCACTACATGTAAACACACTGCTGCTATGCATCACTCATACACTTTCAATTGTCCATAACACCTAAAAATGTAAATACATACACTAACCATCTTATATTGGAGCGTAGCACCCACATACCCTCCTCCCTCCATCTGGCACACCAAAGCTAGATTGCATTTACCTAAGGACAAGTGCTCATTGGACTAAGTCTAGCACAAACAGAAGTCTTGAACACACTTCACACAGCATACAACTCACCTTCCAAACAGTACACACCAAACAATCTTTCATCTACACTCTGCATCTCCTAGCTATGCATACATACAAGCAGGGCTGGTGTTACCATTTTGGATAGGGCCCCCAGCAGGTATCAAGTTGGGGACCCTACCCAGGAGAATATAAAGTGTGACCACGCTGCCATCATGCCCTTCCCTGTCAAACTTTTCCAGCACTATTTAACCATCACTGCATAGTGTTACTACATTGAGACCATTAAAAAGACTTGGAAGTACCACTGTACACACACTGACTGGCATTTACTACCAATGTTACCTTATGACAAGCCCCTGTACCACAGCAAGATAGCGACTTAGAGGTACACACACAAACTGACTGAAAATTAGTAGCAATGTTGTTACACTACAACAAGCCTCTGTACTGCATCAAGGTAGCAAGTCCCACAGAAGTATACTAAGACACCCACACTGACTCGCACACACAGGACATAGATGCACAAGACAAAGACAGAACTACAGCAAGACTGAATAAAGACATCCACACAGTCTCTCACATAGGACAGAGGCACACAAGACAGACAGCTACATAGATTCTCGCACACAAGGCATAGACACCCACACATGATGAAGACAGCACTACAGCAAAACTGAACATCAGTAGCCACACATACTCCCACATGCAGGACAGACACCTACACAAAATAAAGACACGTAGAAATGTATAGTGGTGTCCTATTTCACTAGCCTCCGGTTCCAATGCATTTTTCTAAAGTTATACCCAGCAAACAGTAACTAGACAGTTCAATTTGGTTAGCAGAGGTAAACTGCTAAAGTGTTGTCTAACTTGGTTGTTGTTGTTTGTCTTTCTGCTTTTCCCGGTTAGGGGTCGCCACAGCGGATCTCCGGTCTGCTAATGATTGGCAGTAGATTTTCACAAACGCCGAGGTGCCAGCTCGACATTCAACCTTCAATGAAGGCACGTCCATTTACACGTCTTTCAAATGCCCACCCAACCACGGGGAGGACATCCAGACTCCACACAGAAGGCACTCCCCGCACTCCAGCTTTGAATCGAACGGGAGAGCCTCTTGCTGTGAGGCAACAATGCTACCTTGGTGTTGCTTTAAAAATGAATCAACATTACTGACACCAAAACAAAAACAATCAGTGAAATCTTACTGCTAGAATTTATCTTTCATGCAAAGGTTTAATATCACTTTTAAAACAAAGATATAAAGCTTGGGGAACATGGCTTCACAATGAAATATTGCCAAATCAACCAAATTACACAGAACTAAGGAATAAAGCCAAAAAGCAAATCAAGCTTGATAAAAAAAAAAACACTACACCAGCACTACAAAACACAAAAATAACCCCCAAAATTCTGCTCCGGCATAAATAAAATTCTGCAACCAGGCAAGATTGGCACCCCTTAACCAATAATCAGTAACTCTACAGACCATATCACCACACAATGTAGTAAATACTTTAGTAAATCTATCCTAGCCCTCACAAATAACTTCCTCCAAACCTTTCATCCACATTGCAGAATAACAACTTCTCTCTACAACCAATCCTAATAAATAATATAAAAAAAATCATAAATAAACTTAAATCCACTACACGTGCAGCAGATTATTTCCCAACTGGATATGTCAAAATTGAAGCAGATACCGTTTCATTCCCAGTCTATATACTAATCAATCAATCAATTCATATCAGAATGCCACATACCCTCCATCTGGAAAACATCTCCTATAATACCACTACATGAAGGATGGAACTCTACAAAACTATCAAACTATTGCCCTATGCCATTATATCTTTTTTATCAAAAATCCTAGAAAAATGCATTCATTCACAAATCCTTCATTACCTCTAAGACAACAAACTTCTGGCAAGCACTCAGTATGTTTTTTGTCCTTATCACAACACTACAAAAGCACTTCTTAGCTTCACCAATACAATTAACTATCACCGTAATAAAGGTAAACTCATTTCTTCTATCTTTGTAGATCTCTCCAAGACTTTTGATACTATTTCCCACAATAAACTCTGATCTGCACTTTCCAATCTTAATCTGAGCTACTCTACTATTACACAGTTCCAAGACTATTTTTCAGGTCGTACTTAGGCAAGAAAATGGCAAAATATCCTATCTCCAGTTCTGCTTGATACTTTATGATTTCTTCAAGAATCTATACTTGGACCACTTCATTTTACCATATTTACCAACAACCTTCATATTGCCACCTCACATAGGATCATAGGAAGTTACTAGGCTATTGGCCCTGAAGCCCTTATAAGCCTAGCCAAACGTTTAGCCCATGTTTAGACAAGTCAGCACCCAAAGCCCTTGTCCAGCAGGGACACAGGTGGAATCCCAGGAGTGTATTTTCTGTTTCCCACCAAGTTATCCAGGTTGCACTTAAAAAGGGACAATGAGGTACTCTGCTTGATGTGGAGAGGGAGTCTGTTTGACAGATGGGGGCATCTATAGGACACATATCTGTCCACCAACAAGTCATATTGATGTCACAGACCAGGTTGAGGTCATACGTGTGGGTTACTCGAATGGAGCTTGACTTGAGGATATGCAGTAGTCCCATCAAGGCAGCATCTGTGATTGCTTTGTATGCCAGACAGAGGTCACATCTGAGGAGTCTGTATTAAGCTGAGTAGAGGGACAGAGCTTTTAGTCTTTATGTGTAGGGCAGATTTTGAGGACCTGGATTCTTCTGATGAGGAATCTTTGTAGTCTCTCCAGCTGCTTCATGTGTTTTTCGAGGTACATGCCAAAGGGGGCATTGTACTCAGTAACTGGCCTTATAAGGGAAGAATACAGGGATGTTATGACATCCTTGTCCCTGGATGAGATATCCTTAATTATGAGGAGTGCCATATATTTCCATACAACAAAAGCAACATGGTGGTCAAAAGTCAGGTTGCTATCAACCTGGTTGCCCAAATCCCTCATTACTGATTGCATGCTTAGGACGTTATTAATGTGATAATATGTGGGGACATCACTCTCCCCAAAGGGGATGATGCATTTTTTGGCATTCAGCTTGAGGCCATGTTTCTGGCACCAGTCATTTGTTTGGGTGAGAACCTCTTGGAGAACGTCCACATCACTTATGGAAGTGATCACCCTCAGCTTGCAGTCATCTGCAAACTTTGTCAGCCATAGCCCACTGGTTTTGGCCTGCACCTCAGAGAAATATATCCTGAATAACAGAGGCCCCAAGACCAATCCCTGGGGTATGCCACTCATTATGAGTCTACTGCTTGTGGTGGCTTCCCTTATTTTGATTAGGTGGGTTCTGTCAGTGAGCCAGTTTGCTACCCATCTGATATATGGATTGATACCTAGTTGAGAGAGTTTGTCTACTATGCTCAAGTGGGGAATAGTGTTGAAGGCTTTGGCTAGGTCAAGGTAGGCTGTGTGCACTGTCTTCCCTTTGTCCATGGCTTTGGTGACTGTCTCAAAGAAGTCAACCAGATTTAACAGACATGACCTCCCCTTGACAAAGCCAAACTGTGTGGGTTTGAGTGTTTAGAGTTTGCCAATGTCCCTGTTAATGAGGTCCATGATAATCTATTCCATGGCCTTGCAGATCAGGCTATATAGGCTGATGGGTCTATAATTTCACAGATTGATGTGCGACACCCATCTACTGGCCCAGTAATCAAAGAGCCTCAATCTTCACCACTAGCACCATTGAGGTGTGTGCACATTGGAAAGGATAACAAGTACATACACAGTAAAGTACAATTTCCCTTAAGAGCACACAGAGATCACAGGCTGAGGCTGGTCTCTCCCTTTCTCTCCAGATCCTCAGTAAGACTCCCCACTGGCACAGCTATATAGTACAGATCTCAGCCGAGTGATCAAGCCAAAACCTCCAGCACCCTCTCTGTCCAACCAGTGCTTCATGTCCTTGCCCAAGTAGCACACACACACACACACACACACACACACACACACACACACACACACACACACACACACACACACACACACACTTTGAGATATGAATTATTTACAGACACACAGTCACTTCTGGGGACAGATGGGACAGGTTCTTCAGCTATGCCCCCTCCTATCCAGACTATAAGGTAGAAATCACTGCCACCAACAACTACTTATCAGCTACTATAAGGCTCTTCCCAAAGGGTGACCAATTCCACTGTGTGCTATTACTGTTATCCAAATAGTAAGTGGAACCCAGGGCTAAGGCTATTGGAGTGGCTTATACAGTATCACCAAATACATGCAAGTACGCTGAGAGCTTAAATTATCTCTACATAAAACAGCCACAGTTGAAAGGTTTAAAAATATTTATTAATAAAAGAACAAGACAATACTCATCAATTCAACACAGTGGCATTAGAGAGTTCAGAAATCACACGAAATACTTTAAAACAACATTGTAGCACAGTCTGACATAAATATAGAAAACAGCTAGACTAACCTGGTTATATTTCTATCTATCTCTAATAGAAACCACTGTTCTAAATACTACTTACAGAGCATTGGCAAAGTGCTGGTGAATTGTTGTCACCTTCAGAACCAAATACAAAATGCTACTCTTTCTTTCTGAGATAGACCTTAAATTGATAATACACATTACTGCTGAGTCATTTCAGATTACAACATTCTTGTCACCTCTGCTGAAGTTTCCCAGGCTGACAGAACTCAAAATTTTAACATATCTTTGTAATCTGCACCTGCCAGGAAGTCACAGCAATAAAAGACACTTTACATGTGAAACCTAGTAATTACCATTGTCTTAAAATAATAGAAAGAATTTCCTAGCCCAGACATCCTGTCTTCTAGCTTGAAATCACACAGTCATGCATTTTCTACTTATCAGCTTTCTTCCAGCAGGATGGACTGTGTTTACATTTTTGAAGCTTAGAGCATAACACAGTTTTCTTTACATTTGTGAAACAAGCCTGTGGATCATATTAATATTTACAATGACATAGAATTATTTACAAAAGTCTGTCTAGCTGGGCTGGCAGCCCCTCAGTTTTTCAGACAGTGGATGCTCTACCTTTGTGGAAAGGGATGACAGTGGCTTTCCTCCACTCAGCTGGGTCAAAGCCAGTACTCAGGCTTTGGTTGAAAAGGGTGCCTAATGGTGCTGCATGTTCATGCCTAATTTCATGTAGGATGCAGCTTGGGATGTTATCAGGTCCCATGTAGACTGTATTTATTGCCTTTGAGAGGGCAGTGATGACCTGTTCTCTAGAGATAAGGGGTGGGAGCAGGTACTGGAGATGCCCTTATTTACTAAAGGGTGGGACAGAGGGGTGAAGTTTTCACTGAATCTGTCAACCAGTAGGTTGGCTATATCTACAGCTTTTGTGTATATGGTGTCCTTGACCACCAGTTTTGAACAGATCCGGGTGCTTCCTTTGAGATTGCAGACATATGTGAAGAAGGCCTTATGATTGTCTCTAGTAGATGTGGCCAATTTGGAATCGAAGTTGGCTTTAGAGGATTTCACTAGTGCTCTTATTTGCATGTTCAGGCAAAGGAGAGACTGGTTCCGATTGGGCACCTGTTTCTACTTGGTCCTTGACAGCAATGTTTTCCTTTTGTTATATAGTTTATTTATTGCAGATGTCCACCAGACAGGTATAATCATGCTTGTGGAGGATTATTTTGTCCTGTCAGGTATTCCTGATTCCATGCATCTATATAAGTGCTCATATAGTACTTCATTGTAGATTTAGACATTGGTGCCAGTTCCAGCAGAGGAGGAGGGAGCTGTGAAGCTGTTTATACCATCCCTCAGGAGGTTGTAATCAGCTTTGGAGAAGTTTTTTTGTTTTGACCTTAGCTAGAGGGGGGTTGGGAGAGATGCTGACTTCGAAAGTGGCTGCTTTATGGTTGGATCATACCAGGGAGGATGATACTGTACGGGTGCTGCAGTGGTTACTCATTTTGGTTAATACCAAGTCTAAGATATTATCATCTCTTGTGTGTGTATCAACTAGCTGCTCCAAGGCATTTGCATTAATAAAATCAAGGAGTCTCTGGGCATTTGCATTCTGGCATGAGTATTTTTTCCAAATGATGGCTGGGTAGTTAAAGTCACCCAGGATCAGGGTAAAGGGTTGAATCTTGATAGACTCAAAGAGGCCCAGATAGGTGGAGTGGGCATTCTGAGTCAAATTTGTGGGCCTGTAGCTAGCGATGATTTGAATAGGGGTCTTGTTAATGGTTAACTGCACCTGGAGTGTCTCCTGTGTGTCATACTGTTTGACTAGCCTGGAGGTGTGTGTGTCTTTAATATAGATTAAAACTCCACCTCCATTGGCTTTGCTTCCCACAGTTTGTGGTCTGAATGTATGATAGGATAAGTAACCAGGTAAGACCGAGGTGCATTCTGCAGCTTTGAATCAGGTTTCTGTGACTGCACAAATGTCAGCATCTTCCAAAGTTAAGAATGCTTGCAATGAGTGCAGTTTCATGTTTAGACTCCTAGCGTTCAGCAGGATGACCTTTAATTTGCGTTTTGTTGAAATTTTTATGTTGGCTTTATCGACCTCAGGACTTTTTCTAAAAAAGGTACTATGGGGGAGGCAAGGTCCTTTGCCAGAAACGTGAATCCCAAATGAGACAGATGCAGACTGTCTCTAGCAAAACATTGTGATCTGTTGAGCTTATCTTCCCAGGCTGTCAGATACTGGATCCTCCTGAAATGACACCAGAAACTATGCTAATTGTTAAAGTCAATCATTTTCTGTTTGTATTGAGGCATCATTCTGGGTGAAGGTAGAATGCTGCTTAAGGCTAGGGACATACCTGCCTGGGACACATATTCAGCGAGCTCAATCATGTCTCCCTTCATATAGTCCAGGGAGGTATGACTCAAGTCGTTCACTCCAACATGGAGTATGACAGAGTCATAACAATACCTGTTGTAGCAGACTTGAGTGCGTGTGTGATATGGTGGATTCTGGTATCTGACATAGACTAACCGTAACATTTTCCTTATCCAGCTTGGTGAGAGGCACCTCTATAAACAGCGAAAACATAGTTAGCCCTTGTGGTAATGCTTAGCATTCATCCTACATTGAGACCAGAAACCCACAATGCTGCATATTGCTATAATCAGGAGCTAGAAACTGGAAAATTAACACCAAAAATGCAACCATTTAAGATAAGAAATGTGCCATTCAAAAATGACACATAAATAGGAAAACCATACATCTATATGGGATCCGAGAAAATAATTTGACCCACCAATCAATAATACTATATGAGTAAATACCTGTGTCATTTATTAAGAGGTGGAATGATGGTCCTTATAAACAATAACTACATATCAAAATATGCATTATGGCCGGCTCCAAGATAATGATTAATAACCTGACTCAAAAAAATCAATACAGCAAACCTGCCCAAAAGATAAACCAGTTATCTCACCCCAAATCTACCTGAAAGGTATGAAAAGAAAAAGAACCTAACCAACCTAAAAATGCATAAAATGTAGTAGAATCAGATGCCTAACAATCAACATAGCATATAGTAATTATTGTAATAAATAGCTTAATACGTAATAAATAATACTCAAATATAAGAGCAATTGAAATTTCAACATATGCATATAATGGACTGGTATTAAATATCAATATACATCAAAAGATCTAGCCAAGAAACATATAAAGTGGCACCGTACTAGGCCTACAAACATGCAGATTTGGAAGATTAAATGTTGTACTTAATCATGTCCATATAAGTCACAAAAGGCCTTAGATTGATGTCCCTTGATGTAAACAGCAAACCACCAAGTCCTTCTGTTGGCAATCCTGTTCTTAAAAAGTTTTAAAGTCTGTAAGTGGAAAATGGCATACACCAGTGTCTCCGTATTAAGCCATCCAACAACTTGCCTAAATCCCAATACAGATTCCAATGAAAAAATGCCAGAAAAAAAAGAAGTGAAGCATCAAATCCACTCAACGACATGAGAATGTCCAAGCCTAACAGGAAAATCAGTCCAAATGTTGTTCGCAACAAAATAAATGTTCACTAGTTAGTGTAGTCCACAGTATCTCATGAAAAAAATGTGCAAAATCAAATCAGGAGAGAAGGAATGAGTCCATATACGTGCTGTAAAGAAAAGCAAACAGCCGTACTAATCGATTAAAACCTTGGAGCAGTGTCAATCTCCATGGACTGGATGAAAACCATCCAAAATGTGGAAACAACGAAATAGCCGATAATCCACAACCGTGGAGGGAAACCACAAAACACCGACAGTAAAGAGAAGAGGAATCCAAATGAAATGCGTATTGCACATACAGCTGCTGCACGGCAACAGAAGTCCCAAAATGCAATCAAAACAAAGTGAGCCAACAGAAAGTGATGAAGGAGATTAGGAAAGAGGTAAACCTTTTGAAACCCCTAGGAATGTTACCTTTAGGTTTCCAGATAAAAAATCTTCTGCCCTAAGAGAAAAAGGCCTAAATCTATTTTAAAAAGGAATTCTGAGTCATATAGCTATACATCAGGAGATGAAACATCTTCGAACATAGAAGGGTGGGAAACCACACATATGTCTCACCAGATCCCAAAGGATGCAGTTTGGCACACACTTTAGGGTCAGGTCCAGGCGAGGGGGGAGGAACATAAAAAATATAAGACCTGTTGACAGCTTGGAGGGTCTGTTGAAATTGATGACCAAACATTAGTTAATTTTATGAATGTTCACAATATTTCATCTGTACACCTTTCTGATGTGGAAATTAAAGTTCTGAACAAAGGTCTTAACTTTATCCCCAGCTTTTTTGTGCAAGAATACACTTTAGCACAGGATGTGGTCGATTTTTGTCGTCTGTTGAATCTCAAATAGTTTTTTGATAATGAATTCACTCAGGAAGTTCATGTGTTCTAATTTCAAAGATCAACTTTCATGCCATCCATGTCACAGATAGTATCTATATTTCAAGCAAATGTTCTCAAAGATTTTCATTGTAACCTTTGGGAATTTCAACACTCCTGCAATAATCTCACTAAGGATGAGGAACACTGTATAGAGAGACTTAGGAATAATAAGGAGATTGTTATTATACCAGCTGACAAGGGTGATGTGATAGTGGTTCAGGATTGGGTTGATTATAATGCAGAGGCATTGAGGCAACTTAGGGATGGTAGGTATTACATGGCCATGCCCCTGGATCCACCTAATCATCTTAAGACCAAAATTGATTCTTTTCTTACCAAGGCTAGGGAAGAGGGCATTATTACCAATTCAGACATACATCATCTTATGAGTATCATCCCCGAATAAACCATACTTTTACTTATTGTCCAAAATACATAAGAATGCTAAAAATCATCCTGGTAGGCTGATTGTATCAGGGCGGGGATCCATTACTGAACCACTATCAGAATGTCTGATGTACCATTTGAAACCACTACTATCTGTGGTATGGGCACAAATTCACTACACAACGCAATTCCTTGATATTATATTGGATATGCAATTGAAACCACATTGGTTACTGCGCACCCTGGATGTCACCTCTCTCTATACAAATATCCCACACTGGGCAGGTTTACTTGCTTTGGAATACTGGCTGGGTAAATCAGGATTATATCAACCGGGCTTAGTGTGCCTGGCTGAGTATGTCCTAACTAGTAATGTATTTTATTTTCAGGACCAATGCTTTTGGCAGGTCAAAGGTACAACAATGGGTGCATCTTTTGCACCCATTTATGCTGACCTGTTTATATTGAGGAGGAACTTATCTATGACTCTAGTCACAATCTATATATTAAGGAAATAGATATTTGGCGTAGATATCTCGATGATTGTTGGATGGTGTGGAAGTCGAATTATATTTACTTGCATGAATTTATTGATTATTTTAATGACAATAAATTGGGGATCAAATTTAAAGTGAACTTCCATAGGTCGAAGATTGTTTTTCTCGATGTGGAAGTCAGTAGGAATCCTGATGACGCTCTAGGATCACAGGTGCACAGGAAATTCCCCGAATATAATTCATTCCTTCATGCCACCAGCTTCCACCCCCAACATATCATTCGGAATATCCCCAAATCTCAGTTCCTCTGGGTCAAAAGAATTTGTTCCAGCCAGGAGTCATTTGAAGACACCAGGGGTGACCTAATACAATTGTTTTGTGAGAGGGGTTACAAATCTGGGGTGGTTAGTCCCGCTTGTCACTAGGCTTCTACCCAGGATAGAACAAGGCTTTTCCTATATAAGGAGAAACCAAAGGGCTCTACCAGCCTATTGGTTCATTTGGTGACAACATATGGACATAACATACAGGGGTTTATGAACATCATTAATAGACACTGGAACATACTTTTGGCCGAAGACAGATTATACCCATGTTTGGGTAATAGATGTTCTTTTTCCTTTAGGAGAGGGCATACATTAGGTTCCCTCTTCAGACATTTTAAGAGGGTGGAACAGAGATTAATGGCCCCCACTCAATGGACACTAACAGGAGATCCTCTTTTAGTCTGTATGCCATGTGGACACTGTACCCACTGTTTTAGGGTTAATAAAACCAAGGAATTTAGCAGCCAGAGCACATCTGTAGTTTTTAATATCAAGTTCTAGGCTAATTGTAATAAAGAGTGGGTAGTCTACTTAGTCACTTGGTCATGCTCCTTATTCTATGTGGGTCAAACATCTAGACCCTTTCATCTTAGAATTGGGGAGCATATTAGTGATATCAAAAATAAATATTCCAACAATGCTTTATATAAACATGTGTGCAGACATAATACTGCATCTTTTCATTTTACTGTCATTGACTGCATTGTTGGTAAATGTAGGGACAAAGCAGGATGGCATAATATACTTAATTTTAAGGAACGCAAATGGATTATTAAGTTAGGAGCATTGTTTCCTGGACTTAATGATCATTTATGATGAACCAATGAACAGGTTTTGTATCATGTATATATAAATGTATGTATGCATCTATGAATGTGTTTTTCTCACTGAAGAAGTCTGTTACAACTAAAACTGGTTTGGGGCAGGTAGTAGGGTTCTTTCTTTCCCTCTACCTATGTTATAATGTATTTATTTCATTAAAAGAGGGATTGCCACACTTTCTGCTGTCTCACTTTGTTTTGATTCTATATTTTCAGGCCTATTATTCTACCTTAATGTACTATAGTGAACTCACTAAGAATACAGTGAAAACACTCAGTCTTGTGCTCTCTCTCTCTCTCTCTATATATATATATATATATATAAAATTCAAAAGGGGGGTTAGAAAAAATTGTATAAGTACCTCAACAGTCATATATCTTTACCTGCAAATATGTACTTGAGGTGACTTTCTGAAATGCAAAAAAAATTAGGAATAGCATTTAGGTAATCAGACATCCGTATGTTCATGACGCAGAGAGAAAATACTAGTACGTGTTAACAAGTTACAGTAATAAATGATAATGTCATTAAAGAATATGAAAATATCAATCTGTAAATGTTTTAGTAATGTTCGGATATCAGTAATGCTGACTACATGTAATACAGCTGTGAAATAAAACTTGAAGTTACAGATGTAAAGAATTGCGTAGCATTGCATAAAAAAGTTGTAAGACCTTTTTAATTACTACTAGAAAACCGTTTCTGTGAGCGATAACTAGATACAAGTAAAAAGAATTGCTGAAATTAATTGTTTATAAGTATTTCTTGCTGCGCATGCAATGTGGCTGAAATGACAGTCATCTCACCTTAGTCAGACTGTCTGTTGGGGGAGGGGAGTGGGGGTTACTTTGCTGAAATAATGAGCAGCACATAACATTTTTACTTCATTACTGTACATTAGAAAAAAATATGCAGTAAAGGAAATTCACACTTCCTCTGTTACATTTCAGTATTTGCAGTTCAGGTATTCCACAGAATGTCACATGCATTTTTTAAAACAAAAAAAACAAACTTCATTCATACTTCTTTAGCACCCTACATGATGCAATAGAATATTTAACTAATACACACATGTGCATTTGACAGCTACGATCAGACAGAACATAACAAAAAAGAAATTATTATAGAGAATATGAAATATATGTGTATATATGGAATTCATTTAAATGCAGACAACCGAGATTACCCTTCTCTCTTTTACTTCTAGCTGAGGAAGAGAGAAAAAAAAAACAAGGCTGCTGAAATCTACTGGTAAGAATAACAGGTATCCCTAAGATAGTTAGTACTTAACTAAGCATAGTAGAAATTGTTACATATAATTCAGGGTAGCAGAAACAGTAGTACTGCAATGATTTAAAACCGATTTCAGGACAGGAGTTCCGCTGTGGCGAACCCTAACCGGGAAAAGCCGAAAGACAGTTCAGTGGTAATCTTGCAAACTATACCTTTGTAGCTGACTTTGTAGCTGAAAGAAATGCAAATGAAGAGAGGACCAGATCAAGAAAAATGTGTTATATTGTTAGGTCATAGAACTAAAGGGTGCTTCTCCTTTAAATTGCACTCTGCAGTGCTGCACTCACTCTTGCTTTACCTGGCAACTGCACAGAGGGAATTGCAGGTTGGTCCTGTCCCCCTGCCTGTTTTTTTTCACTGAAAGTTGAAGCAATTTCTGGCTGCTACTGGGCAAGTCTGTTAAAGACATGTCTTCTCCCATGCAAATCTGTTACAGAAACACTGTTCCATGCTTTAAACATAAGGCTGTAATGGCTCAAAGTTGCCTTACTGATCTTCTTGGCAGAGTGTAGTTTAATAGCTAATCCTCATTATCCAGGGAAACAGGCTACATTTACTCAAGTGCCGGCAACAGGGCTCAGTCTGACTAGATTGTTTAATTTGAAGTTCATCTTGCAAATTTTTTTTTCTGATCTTGAAGGTGTATGACCATAGCTTTAGCAATTAAAAGGGCTTAGTTTTTGATAGTCTCCACCACTTTATTTATTTATTAATTTTGCTTTTGTCTGAATACAGATCTGATTGGGATGTGTGGTCTCTGCATCTCCTGCATTCACCATGCACACCTTCAATGATTGGTTCCAGCTGGGGTTAGTTGTGTTTCACTTTGTTGCCCATCACCCTACTGGTCTCTTCAATTTATACATGCATGTCTCTGCACTACTCTCTCAAACTTCTGTCCACTCATTAAAGGGACATATAATGTCACTCAACCTACGTCCTCTTCCACACCCACCCCATTGTGATATTGTCCCAAACAAATCATCCATACAGCTTCATCACCATCCACACTTAAATTAATGCAGCAAGAAATGCTCATCATTCTCAACTCCTTCACCTTCCTATATACACTTCCTGGTCCTAGCCTGTCCTCACAGACCTCCACCTCTTACTTTCAGAACTCCTTTTCTGCTGTATGCTGCACAGTAGCTCTCCACCTCACCATCTTACTACTCCTTTCTTTAACACAGTGCACTACACCATCATTAACTCTACCTCTTCTCCCCCTTCTCAACCTAATCTATACTAGATACCGCAAATCCCTACAGTCACTCGCTTGAACCACAAAACCTACCTCACCCACTTAAATTCTTCATTCACCACCTACCACTGTCTCTCACATCCAGCTTCACCATCCATTTACCGCAACTCCACCAAACCTACAATCCAGTCTCAAACTACCTAAACACCTCTATAAATTCAACCCTAGCCTACTCATATTTCTCCTCAGATCCAGCATTGAATCCAATCCAGAGCCCTCCCACCACGTAATATTAATAACCTTTTCCAATGCTGACACCCTCTGCTATGCAGTAACTAATGCCCAGAGCATGTCTAATAAACTTGGTCAGATAAGCACTTTCCCGTACAGCCCACTCACCCATCACAGCTGTGCTGTCTCTGAAATATGGCTCAAACTAAACAATCCTAATTTTCAGTATTTACATCCCTCCTACAAATACCTCCAAGAAGCCAGACATGGCAGTAGCAAAGTGGCGGCGCTCTCATTCTTTATAAAAACTACCTAAAACCAATTATCATTGCACAAGCAAATGCCTGCTCAGGTACTGAACCCAACTGGATCTTTCTGAAACCTCCCATCTGGAAGATTAGTCGCCTCCTAATAGCAGTTGCCTAACTTCCTCCTCTAGCCTCACTTAATAAATCTAAATCCCTTATTCTTACTATCACATCAGCTGCCCAAAACGTTAAAAATATTATTATTCTAGGTGAGTTTAACCTAAACTACATAGGTCCTCTGAGCAATGACATTGCTGAATTCCTAGGCAATATCAACCTTATACAGTTAGTCAATGATGCTACTCATTCAAATCTCCAGACCAACAGCCACTCCACCTCGATCTGCTAATCACTAACCACCCTACCATCATCTACAGTATATCTCTTCTTCCATCCTCATTCAGCTACCATTGCCCATTAACCTTCCAAATTATCCATCATTCAAAAAACTGTCCCACAGACTAGTTACTTTCAGGCCTAAATCCACCACCAATACATACAACCTAAAAAAAAAAAAAACTAGAAACTTTCAACTGGTCTCCAATTACTAACTTAAAACACCAACTTGGCTGCAACAGCTCTGACACATACCCTCCTTCAACTTCAAGACAAATTCTTCCTTTTCACACAGGTACTTTTCAATTGCAATTAAACCCCATGGCTAACCAAAACTCTGCTCAAACTTAGGGACAATGGAGAGTCTTCATGGAAACCAAATCCCTCACTAGAAAATCAGACTGCCTTTACCTCTCTACATAACCCTGCTAAGCAAGTCACATGTAGGCACAAAACCAGCTACTTCAAAATCAGACAACTTGCTCTGCTACTAAACTCAAACATTTTAGCTGGAAGTAAATCTCTCAGGCTGTAAATCTAATCCACTGATCCCACCTTCTCTACTATCAGTATCCATACCTCTTAAGGCCAACTTTCAACCTCTGACTTTTGCAAAGAATTCTGCCATCTCTTTAGTACCGCAACCTTTACCTCTCCCCCCAACTCACCCACCCCCTTCCTTTTTTCTCCCACTTCTATTTTGAAAAAAAAAAAAAAAACATACAAAGGACTTGTTTCCCTTTTAGAAAACATACCCCGGGATGCCCTGCCCTGATGCAGACAACCTATTGCCTTGGTTTATATCACCCTGTAAAGACTTTCTTGCTTTACCTATTCTACATATTTATAACCTCTGCTTAATACAAAATACAATAACATATGGAAAACTGCTCTGGCTAAATCCTTTCCCAAGCAGCCTCAGCCAGTAAATACCTCCCACTTCTGCCTTATCTCCATCTTCCCAACACTTAGAAAATACTTGAAAAACTACAATCATTTGTCCACCTACATCCAACAGTACCACCTCCTCACTCTTAACATGAACATGGATTCTGAGCTGGCTGGTGCACAATGACAGCATTATGGTCACTTACAGATAAGATCCTTCTCTACATGGATAAAGGATAGGATGTTCAGAGTAAAATTTGTCCCATCTCTCTTGCCACCAGCAACCCTTACCTGAGGAATACCCCAGTTATCCATACGTTCCCCTCATTTACTTTCAGTCTTTATTAACAATCTACCGTCTGATCTCCCTAACCTTTCTATTACTCTTTATGTAGATGAAATCATTATTCTTTGATACAGCCCATCACATTCAACTATTCAAACCTAGCCTCAGTCTGACCTTCACTCCCTTAATTCTTGGCTAAACAACCATAAGCTACTTTTAAGCCCCTCTAAAACAAAAAAGTATGATATTTGAAACCTTACAAAACCTGAAAAATACGCCTAAAAATGTTTACATCATAGATCTTCAGTCTTTGCCCAGCGGAAACAACCTGCCTTCATTTAACTTCCAAAGCCACATATTAAACACTAGTAAAAAATTAGTTCTCTTTTATTCTAGTCCTGGAAAATATATCCCTTTCAGTCTAGACAAGCCGGGCTCCCCATCACAGCCATAGCCTCTAAAATATAATTTACTCTACAGACCATTGAAATTAAAACCTGCCATTTCAGTTCCTATTCCTCCCCTCAGGAACACCATTGCATCACCCTCTCCAAGGCCAAATGGCTACCTATGTCCTATAGAGTTGAGCTACTCCCAGGGTTGCTTTTTTCAAACTACTTCAGTCAGGAGCCTTTTCACCTTTTGCAACCAAACTCCATAATAAAACCACCCCCTATAACCTCTTCAACCTTTCCCAATTAAATCCCTCACTCCATACACCCCAACCTAAGCCTTAGTGTACTCAGTGTACTGACCATTCTTTCTCCAGTCTTGCACCCACTCTGGTAATCCTACCACCTTCACCTTAAAGACGTTTTCTCTTTCCTCCCAGCTTCAGAGCTCACCTCAAAAGACAGCTTCTTCAAAAATCTAACTGCAAGTGCTTTTCCACTGGTCACATAACTAACTCCCTCTTCACCTGCATCACTTCTGCTTTGATCCTCTCTTCTCGCCTGCTGCCTTACTATCTTATTTACTATGAACATTAATTAACATCTGATTTTCTGCTCTGCTAGCATTATTTGCATATTATATTAATTGCTTATGGACTATCTACCTTCGCTGATCACTATTTGTTTGTGAATATTTCTGTTTTCCTTTTTTTTCTGTGAATCCCTTCACCTGGGCGGTGCCTGCAAATGATCGACAGTGATCAGTGTATTACTCCGGTGAACAAACTAAAATAAATAAATACATTTTTAACCATGACTGACTGCAGCACTTAGTGATTTCTTCTGTTTGAGAAGTGCAGAACTGAAGCACAAAACCCTTCCAAAAGACAAAAGCCCTTGCCATTTCAATTTATCACAAGTATGCATAAGCATTGCCCGTATACATTCTTCCCAGTTACATAAGTACTTCACTAATCACTACCCTGACTTTATGAATAAGCACTTCCCATGCGCAAGTTTACTTCAATAAAGATATTTTTCTCCGTGGTTTATTTAATTGCTGTCTTGCATTACAACAGTACTTTGTACATTTATTGTGTTTTTTTTTCTGTTTTGTCTCTCCTCACCAATTTTATCTCTTGTTTTACTTATTTTGCTTATGGATTTCTTTTATTTTGTTTTGCTTCTCTCCCATTTTATTTTTCTTTTATATAGGTTCAAATTCCTCAGGAGCAGACCAGACACTAACCTCTCAGGCTAGCAAGAGATCATCCTCTGGCCATCTGAGAATGTCATTTCAGGGTCAGAGTGAAGGCATCGGTCCTGCATGAACTCTGTTACGTGGTAGCCTGGGAAGACTCACTGGATGGGAGTTTGGAGATTGGTTGACGGCATACTGGTAGAGGCAGTGGACAGGAGAATTCAGACAGTTGATGTCTGTGTTCAGCGTGTAGAAGACATGCTCGCCCAATTGGTGCCATCCACAGTGCCAACTCCGGCCCCTGCCCCCTCACATGTGGGACCTCCATTGCATCACCATCTGGCAGTGGACATGTTTGAGGCCATGTGGATGTGGTACAAAGTCTGGACTTCTTCAACCCTTCTTCCCTTACTGTTTCTCCTTCACCCTGTCCCCTAGTTCTCACCACCACTACACTCTTCCAAAAAAAGAAAGAAACTTTTGAAAAATATGTGGTCTATCCTCCAACAAAATCATAGTGCCATCTTCTCCTACCTCTTCCACCTCAAACCCTCTTGATGTTTCCCTTGTGTATTCACCTCTTTCTTTTGTCTCCCTTTTTATCAATCTGTCCTATCGCCCCCTTTCTATTCTTTAATGAAACCATCAGGTTATCTACAAAAGGATACCTCTGTATGAAACATCTTACCCTTTACCTAAAAAACAAATAAAAAAAAACAACAGATTTAGCTGCTGTGCAGTCTGCAGCTTTGCTATAATGGTTTTAGCATGACATGCTTGTCTGTGATATTTCAAGGAATATACCATTACAATTCTGCAAAATATTTCACACATAGGAAAAGACGAACTTTGCACAAGTTACAAGTTTATAAAATATGGTCATGATTATAGAAGTTGCTTTGCTTTTCTATATTCAATGCGACTATGCTTTGCTGACATTATTTGCATATCCACATAGCTCTATTGTCTGCAAATGCATGCTACAGATTTGGGCAGCCCAGGGCTATGTGTACCATCCTCAGTTTAGCTTTATCGTGGACAAAGTTCAAAATGGTATCATTTTGAGTTAACTAGAACTACATTCTAAGTCTTTTATGTTTTAATCTGATAATTATGATGAAAATGTTTACTCAAGGTAAATTTAAAAAGTTGGAATAAGTGTATACGACACATATGAAATTAATCAAATAAGGTTTTAGTAACATCTTTAATTCAGTTTACTTCCATGTTTTCTGTAACTTTAAATACAAAGGAGGTGATTTAATAAGGATTTGTATGAAAACTCAAAAACTGATTATGTATTCTGACATTTTAAAATTAAATTTCTATATCCAAAAAGCTTCTACTCATAGTATCGATATTATTATTTTTTCTTCCATAGGATTTAGATGGAACATATTTATAATGTGTCCTATCTATTTGCAACTAGTTTATAACAATTGTAATTTGCTGTGAGTAAAGCATATTACATTTTAATTAATTCTAGCACATTATTATTTGTAAACAAAAGACATTTGCTATTTATGACTCTAATTATCCAAATACTAATTAGATGTAGATAAATAAGGGATATGCCCATAGTTTTTAGTTGAATAATTCCAGCATCAAATTGATAGCCTTGAATATATAATGGATTTTGTATGACCAAGCACCAGGAAATTATTTTCCATGAACTTAAAGTAATACAAGTGACATTTAAAATATATGCCTTAATGATATGAATTTTATTTTTTCTGATTGTGCTGTTGTACTTTTATCAAACTGAGTATTTATTTATATACCTGCATTTCTGGCAAGATCTAAAATAATAGAATACTATTAAGAGACCGTGCCTTTTCCAACATGTCTAGCTGCCCTTCCCAGTAAGAAATCCCATACAAAAAATAGAGCTGTGTAATGATTGCACAAGTTTTTGCAAACATTGTCATAAGTCCAGTCGAACATTTTGTTAAACTGTAACAAAGAGAATATCATCTAGTCCTGATACAACTGTTTACAGAATTTAAAAATTGTAGCTGTCAGAACTAATATCACAACCCATAAACACAGATACATGTCAATCAACTTAACCATTCATATTCTGTAACTTTAACAACCAAAAGTAGATATCACCATCTAGCAGCATATAACTACTAATTGCCCGCCTACTATATTTAGTAGGTTGCACCCTTGCTTGAATACAAGCACTGTCTTCATCAATATGGCTGTAGTCTTTCTTTGCACCCTTGCTTGAATACAAGCACTGTCTTCATCAATATGGCTGTAGTCTTTCTTTTTCTTCTCAAATATTCAGTAACTAGGTTTCCTGTTCTCAACCCTAAACTTAAGTCTATCCAGGGAAACCTTCAAATGTTGACATAATCACTTAAATTAAAATATGCCAAAGCAGGGAAGCTTTTGACACATATTACACAGTATACCCCAATTCTCATCTGCAAGTTCAGAGTGCATTAAGGATGGTCTTTTCTGTTTTATAACCACTATGTGCTGCCAGTCTATGTTCATTACCTCCATAAACACCAGCTTTAGTTTAACCCTAATCTTAACTACCATCATCTTCAATTCCTACCTCCATTCTTTCCTCCACTTCAACTCCTTATTTAATCGTCTTCCTGTCACTATTTTTGTGAAACAGCAATGCAATAGCAGATGCTATGACCATGTAATTTCAATGTCCAGATCACCTTTTTGTTGAAGAAGCCTAAAGGCAAAAATTGAGCTATTCCCATGATAAAAAATGTTAGTAAGATATATGAGATCTTTGACTTTCCAGTTGTTTCACAGAATGAGATCCATGTCAGTCTGAATATTGAGGCTGCAACAAATACAATTTGTTTGACAAATTGCTGTGTCTGAAACTGATAGTCACTTCCTGATTTGTATTACCTATGCAAGCCATAGTTTTAATCCTTAGGGTTCAGATGTTTGGTGGAGTTTGACTTCAGGCCACTGTTCTGCATCTCCAAAATCACATTAAGCTCTATCCTGAACCATATGGATTTGTTCATGACTTCACATTTGTAATACTGCCACCGGTCACAAGCTACACTGTAGTGCCAAACACAGGTATACCATACCACCCTTGTGTATGGGCCACTCCATCTTCTTATTAAATTTTTATCCTGACTAAATGAAATACTCTAACCTCTGTAACCACTTGATTAGAGTTGATTAGGGAAGACAGAATGAGAAAGAAGAAGCCCTGTAAACAACACTTTTGGTAATGCACAGATTTTAATGATCTGCAATCTATTTGAAAGCTTATCTCCCATATCCTCCAGCAAATGATTAACATTTAAATCAAATATCTTTGCCATATAAGTAAGCACATTCATTGACCATTTCTACTGTGGAATTCCTGAACACTCTGTACTTGTTCTCTATGCCTTGCATGTCTCTGTAGTTCTTCATTATGCCTTGCATGGGTAAGTAAGTGCTAGATATGAGAAACTACACATTGTGTGTGTTACTTAGTTTAACATCTTGAAAACGAGTTTGCACCACGGGACTTGTATTTTGCTTTCTGTTTTACTACAAATGAATTTGATAGACAAATTGCCTCTTGTTTAGAATGTGAGCAAAATTGCCTTTCAATTTCTACTACAACAAAGAACTTGAGTTTTTTTCTAAGTACATGAAATTTAAACATTTGTTTCCCCAGACAAAGTGATAGTATTGCCATGGTATTTACTACTTGTTTTATGTGTCTAGCATGTCCGTATTGTGCCAAGATGGCAACAGTATAGCAACTGTTACAATATATTGCTGCCACAACTGAAAACTTGGTGACAGTGGCCTAGTCCATGACCTTGTAGAGGACAGTTCTGTCTCTTAACTGGTGATAAATTACTTGAGATGTACCTCATGGCCCACAAATGATAAACCTACCAGAAAGGATGGGATCAAATTAACTGTGGTAGAATTCTCTATGATTAGCTAACTGGAGAACCACTACATGACTTTTTGGGCATTGGGAAGGTGCTGAATATCTGGTCTACAATAAAGTTAAATAAGCACATTTACCTCAAACAAGTATTACGTCTGACA
The DNA here is from genome assembly GCF_019279795.1 of Protopterus annectens. Classification (NCBI taxonomy): domain Eukaryota; kingdom Metazoa; phylum Chordata; order Ceratodontiformes; family Protopteridae; genus Protopterus; species Protopterus annectens. Next base: position 445,180,127 of record NC_056751.1, read on the forward strand.
AAGAGGCTCAAATGTTGTTTTGCTGAACATTTCTGTTGTAACAAAATGGTAAGATCCCAGTAACATGATTTAAAGCATATACTTAAATTATGGCTAAATCCTGAGGAACATATTAAAAACAGTACTTATTCACATACGGCAAAGTGCAGAGGCCAAAGTATGATCCAAAAGCAACAGAAATGGCCAGCACTAAAATGTGAGGTGAAAACAATTAGAATAAGTTATTCAATAACATATTGCATCTCATTGAAATATGAAAATAATGCAGACTGGTCTCAGCATACTAAGCTTCATCAGTGTATAACAATAGCAAAGCCACACAACTCAATAAATATTAAGAGTACACTGGCAAGCTCACTGCTATTGGCTAATTATAGGTGCTCATTAAGGCCAGGTAAGAATAACCCACCTAGTCTAATTATCCAGTGTTTTTTCCTTTTTATTCAAAATGTCATACTATCCTGCCTTGTTGTTCCTGTCACCCTGTATTTTAACAATTATAACAAACATGACATATGCAGTAGAATGCCTAATAGTATGTTTGTATAAAGCATTAGATAAACATTTATTCATAAAGTCACTCAAATATTCAGTAATGTGCATTCTGAAAGGACCTGAGGTCTGTCCCACATAAAGAAGCAGAGCATGTGCATGTAGCTAAATAAATGATCCAATCCATACTACAATTTCCAAATATAATAATATCATGAACCTTAGAAATATTACTACTGGTTAACTGTTTGCTCTTCAAAACATATTTGCACAGTGAACAATATCCACATGGAGTACAACTAACCAAAATCCCACCACAAATCATAGTTTGATGTAAATTAGTATACCTCAGCTTTTTCTTGCAATGATTGAATAGGCTATCTAACAGTTTACCTCTTCTAAATGAAAAAAAAAGACACCTTGATGTTAGGATGTCACACATCTCATCTGATAATAAAATATGCCAGTCTTTCTGTATTAAATCAATAAACACAATATGGTTTCTGTTGTATCCCTTTCTTTATTTTAATGGAGGGTGTTATTTGCAATTGAAAGGTACAGCTATGAGAGATTCTTTTGCCCCCATTTAGGCTGACTTCTTTATTGGCTACCTGGAGGAATATATTAATTATAACATTAGTCATAATTTATATTTGGATGACATAGATATAGGGCATAGATATTTAGATGATGTTTGTATGGTATGGAGGTCAGATTTGGATTATTTGAAGGAATGTGTTTATTATTTGAAAGAAATAAGTGGGGAGTTCAATTTACTCTTCAGTCCGATGTTAATCACATTTCCTTTTTGGATGTTGATATTACTAGGAGAGATGATAGCACTTTTTATAGCGATGTTTGTAGTAAGCATCCGCAGTTTAACACCTTATAACATGTCTCCAACTGTCACCCAAGACATATTATTCGTAATATTCCGAGGTCTCAGTTTTTACATATTTGGAGAATTTGCTGATCTGAACAATTTTTTGTTCGACAGCAAAATGATATGGTTAACAGATTTTGCCAAAGGGGATACAACAGGAACAACATTATTCAGACCAGTAATTCTATGCAGAGCCAGGATAGATCTCAATTATTACAATAGAGGAATAAGGAACTTAAAGGTGGCAATGTCATTAGATTATTTACCAGTTGTGGTGATAATATGCCTGTGTTTGTTCATCTAATACAGAAATACTGGCATATTTCATAATTAGAAGAGAGGCTGTGTGACATCCTAGCATCAGGGTGTCTTTTTTTTCCTTTAGAACAGGTGCAACACTGGCTAGCCTATTTAATCATTACAAGAAAAAGTTGAGGTATACTAATTTACCTAATTTAGGGGTAGGGTCTAGCAATATTTTAGAATAATAACTACAGTGAGATAGTTGATTTTAGGCTTCCACTAAGTACATAGACCAGTCCATTACAACTATTGCACCTCCCTTATCAGCTGGAATTATGATCATATTTTTATTATTTTTGAAATTTTCCAAAGCCTAAATTTCCAACCTTGAATAATTATTATTCAAAATACATATGCCAGATCAGAAATTGAAATGTAAATCCTTAAGTACACATTGTTGAAATATGCAACATACTTATTCGCATCCAAACTATGATTGCTGATGGGATTTTGGTTAGTTGTGTCCCATGTGGACACTGCTCAGTGTGCAAATATGTTTTGAAGAGCAAACGATTTACTAGTAATTATATTTCTAAGGTTTATGATATTATTATATTTGGCAATTGTAGTATGGGTTGGATCATTTATTTAGCTACATGCACATGTTCTGCTTTTTATATGGGACTGACCTCAGGTCCTTTCATAATGCATATTACTGAATATTTGAGTGATATTAAGAATAGACTTTTGTCTAATGCTTTACACAAACATACTATTAGGTATTCTGCTGCACATGTTATGTTTGTTATAACTGATAAAATACAGAGTGACAAGAACAACAAGGCAGGATAGTATGACATTTTGAATAAAAATTACAAACCTGGATAATTAGACAAGGTGTGTTATTATCACCTGGTCTTAATCAGCACCTATAATTAGCCAATAGCAGTGAACTTGCCAGAGTACTCTTAATAATTATTGAATTGTGTGGCTTTACTATTTTTATACACTGATGAAGGCTAGTATGCCAAAACCAATCTCCATTATCTTCATGTTTGGATGAGATGCAATATGTTTTTGAATAAATTATTCTAATTGTTTATACCTCACATTTGAGTGCTGGCAATTTTCCTCATTTTTTATCCTGTGGAACAACATACTAAAAATAAAAAGATAGAAATATTAACCATTGATACATTTTAAAGGCATCTTCCTTTTTTTCGTAAGTAAATGTTTCAGTATGTCATTAAAATCCTAAAAAATGTGGTTGTTATGGTAGAGAGATTGTTGTACACTGAAACAACCCTCAAAACTGAGCAATCTAAAGACATTGTAATGAATACAAATTCTGCAAAAAAAAAAAAAAAAAAAAAAAAAAAACAGAAAATATCTACTGCATACTTATTCTGTTTTAAATGTGGGAAAAGAAGCCGTGCTTTAAATGTGGAAAATGTGTTTAATAACATTTTTATTAACAATGTTCTACATATGATTACTGTAGCCAGAAAAAACAGCATGGTACTAATAATAAATCACAAAAGAAGGTCTAATAGGCAAAACAGTCCTAAGTTAAAACTAAAATGAAATAAAGACAGCTTTTCTGGATGATGAGGAAAATTGTTTATTAAAATGGTAAACTCTTTCATCTTTACAATTCTTATGACTCCACTGCACTCACGTCACTTCATAAAACCACTCAAAGTTAAACATTTATTATATGGCAAACAAAATAACAAGTTTATGTTCCCATTTCCTAGGATTTCAGAATGCATTTAATTCTCACTATGTCATTCAAACTTGGATATTTTAATGTATTAAATGCAGTTGGGCATTTAAGCTTCTTTATATATTTTTTTCATGTCAAAAACATTATTGGTCCCTTTCCCCTTCATGTCCATGTCCACTGCTTCAGTTGTTACAGATCTTTTGCATGTGTCACATGTTTCTGTGCCCACACAAGGCATTACTGTGATTATGCTCTCTTATATAAGAGACGATTGTAACATACACGTAGAATGGTTACCAGAATATCGAGAAGTCTTTGTAGGGGAAAATATTATCTCAACAGATACTACATTATGTTTTGACTTCCAGCCAAGATTTGAATAAATTTGGCTTACCAAAAGTCCAACAGCATCTTGAAGATCCCCAGTGAGACATGTTATATGGTATGTGGTTCATAAATAGAACCATTAGCTTTTTTTAATAAACTTTGTTAAATTTTGTTCTGAAATCAACCCATTTTATTTTACATAAGCTACTAATGGTGTTGAACTTATGGAATGTGAAAAACTGTCTGCTAGAATAGCCAAGTAAATTTTCTGCTAGTGAGCTACTAAAGAGTTTTTTATGTGCATTAATTGATGAAAGGGAGCTGCAAGGAGTACCTAATTTAAGAAGTATTGTTACACTTATAAAGGAGTAAACGATATTTATATAAAAAGAAGGCCCTTGCTAGGAAAGCAGTTAAAGTAGTCTGCTTTCATGGAGTTAGGGAACAATGTATCATTGCTTGAGTAGATGTACAAACTATGTTTGAAAGGTAGTTCATCATATATTTCCACAGTTTAATGCACTATATGATAACTGGGAAAATACTTCTCCACATTAAAGATTCCCAGGATAAATGGAAGGAATATTATCCTTTTGGCATATCACCTCATCAGTATAGGGAGGAGAACCAGCAAATGAGTACGATTGTAATTTCACCTCTATCTAACCAGGAACAACTGGGTGGGGAGCAACCACTGACATATTCATATGATTGTTCATAGCTATATACAAAGCAATTAGTGTTTACACTATTACACTCCTAGCCAATAATCAGACAGTGACTAAAGGTGAAAAGCAGACCCTGTTCCTTGTTTTTCTGAGGTAAATACATTAATCAGTAAGCCAAATCCAACAAAATCACGACATACCTCACATAGGTAACGATTTATTGCAATTTCTGATTACCACCATTCCATCTAATAATTTGGGGAAAGGCAGTGAGGCAGTGTCTCTGTAATTCTTTCCTTTGATTAAAATTGTAGATGATGGCTTGTGCTGTATAATAGTGCCATCTTTACTGAATGCCTTTGTGCCATATTAAAATGTTCATGGAAGATAAGTTTAATGACCATTCTAACTCCTAAGTATTTCTTTCATTATGTATCATCGTTAATGAGTTATTGCATTGCAGTCTGCATAATTGGCAGGAATAATATGCAGACTGCAGCCTATATAATGCAGATTTCAGAATAACTTCATTGGAATATTATTCACGCTATGAAACACTGAACCCTCATTTGCTTACTGATCTATTTTGACTGTATAAGTTAAGCCTCAGCAGTTAGTGACAAATGAATTTCAGTAACATTCATTTGCAAAGTTTAACTATATTACAGGATAGACTATTCTGTCAGTGGTTGCATTGCACACACTGTACTGGTTATATTATCATCTTGATAAAAAAACACTACTCCTTGAACAGTAGATGCATCTTTTCAACCCCAAAGTAGATCTTGAACACACTTACCATATAGTTGATAACTGCAGTTTGTAATAATGTTGCAGTCTAGATAAATTTCATTTTAAAGATAAGTTACTATCAGTTTTGAACATTTTATGAAACAGCACGGTCATTAAACATGCAGTATCTTCTTTAAGTTTAGATAATATATTACTTATTGCTTTAATATTAGTTCTATCCTACAGTAAAACTCTGTTTATTGGCGCATGATTTTTAACGTTACAAATAAGTAACATCACTTCATCTAAAAATAATGGTGATGCTGCTTGAAGAACGTTTTTTGGTTATACGCATAAATGTCAGGATGTTGTCTAATTTTTACATTAATGACTTTGCTGCTAATAAAAGCAGTGGAACAAATTAGCACAGCCGGTTCATTATCCTTTGCTTTGAGGAGCAGTTGTGATTTCCTAATATCAATATATTTTACAAATCATTATATACATTATTCATTATCTGTGTGAATAATAGTGGTAAGAAGAAATCTGTCTGAACGTTTTTTTTAAATGTTTTATCAGAGCTCAAGAATGCAATAAAAGAGGATGTATATATCTAAATGCATTCTTCGGGTTACATAGAATCTTTTTGATATTGCATTCTCCCATTTTTGGGTGAAACTGCACTGATCTTAATGTATCCAACTGAGCATAAATAGTTTCAGACTACTTGACAAGCTATACAAAAATATCTAATGACTGACATTCAGAAGAATAGCGCCTGAGTAAGGATCTAAGCCGAGGTTAGTCTTAAGCCTGGCTCCCCCACAGCTGAACAACTACTTCCAGCACCTGTCCTTGTCTACTGAATCTAACACATCTGACTAACCTCACCAAAACTTCCTCCAACCATATTCTGGTCTGATCAAGAGAGATGAGGCATCCTGGGCCATAATCATACTGTTAATGTTGCTGCATTTTCCCACTTCTGACCGAACCACTTTCCCTGATTGACTTAATAATTGTCCAGGAAGTTGTCATGTAATGAATAATGTGGCATATTGCTAATATTTGCATGTGTAAGTAAGCCAATGCCTTGCACCCTCCATAGACAAAAACCACACTCATGTCTCCTCAGTCTCACTAGGGATAAGTCGTAGCAGTGTTCCTGACTGCGCACCCCTTGTTTGTCTCTCTCCTTAGGAGGAGCATGCCATTATAAACCATCTAGCACCTTAGCCACTGTTCTGACTTGGGACATTTGGGATCACAATCCTATATATCTATACCTATATCCATCTCTCTCTCTCTCTCTCTGTATATATGTATACATAAATGTGTATGTGTACATATATTTAAAAATACAAACACACACGCCTCATATATATATATATATATATATATATATATATATATATATATATATAAATCTGTCATCTGTATCTTTTTTTTGTCAGTCTGAGCAGTTTTGCCAGTCTCCTTTAAGCATCTGGGTTAATGCGTTTCTCAGTAAAGAATTTAATAATATTAGCCTATTATATACGGTTGCAGTTGTGATATTAATTTATGCCAATCTTTTTAAAACCTACCTTCTGTTTAAGCTTTTGCTATTTCCAGGAAGGACTATGTGTATTTTATTTTATTTCCTTCACTGTCATTTACTCTAGGCCCACAGTTTTACATGAAGAAAGGCTTTTTAGTAAGCATAACTGGATATGTTCTGGGAATTTGTAAAAATCATGCTTAACTTGTAAGCCATGTAAGTAGTAACAGAATTTGGATTTAACTATTTTAAGTAAAGGTCTAGAGAAAGTTTCTTCAAGGCTGCTGGTTCTGAAAGTTTCCATATAATTTTGTTTGCATTGAGACCAGGTATATATATTTAAGCAAAAACCCACGGCTGGGTGTGGGTAATGCTGAATTTACCCAAGGCTGGCAAGGTTTTGTCACGAGGGCGAAGCCCAAGTGACCAAATAAAGCCAACCGTGTGTAAATCCAGCATTGCCCACACCCAGCCATGGGTTATTGCTATTATACAATCACATTAATTATGAAAAAAAAATACTTTTCTTAAATAATGTCATTGTATAATGCGTATGTGCTGCCCTTCTGCAGTTTTCCGGTATCCATGGGCATTTCTGATGTACTGCACTTGCCTAAAGGACTTGTGTACCCGCACTTACACAGTACATCAGTGCTGCACAGAGGTAGCAACAGAGAAAGGAAGATCTCCATTGCTTTTTTAAGATATCTCGCTATGTTATACGAGTTCTTCAACTCATATAACATAGCGAGATATCCTTAAAAAAAAGCAACAGAGATCTTCCTTTCTCCTTTGCTACCTCTGCAGAGAAAAAAAGTTAAAATATCAGGAGCTATACTAACGGAAAAAGTCCGGGTGACCGGACTTTTTCCATTTGTATATTCTTGGATTTGCAATGGGCACGCTGGTTGGGCTGGCCAGTCGGCATGCTCGTTTTTGAATATTAATGGCCAGTCATTGTATAATTGCTATGATTTTGTGTGAAAACTCTATATTTGTAAAAGAAGAATGAAAATGGAAATCTTCTCTTCTCTAATTTGGACATTGTAGTCACCCCATTTTAGTAAAAATGAAACCTATTGAAGGTGAGCTACATCCGTGAAATATTTAATACAATGAAATTATATTAATTGATGCGTCGCATGGTACAGATGAAATCCCCTCTTACATTAGTTTGACCTTGTTGAAATGTTTGATTTTTTCAGGAAAATACTTGCTAGTTTCATTTGTAGCTGTTGATAAAAGTTGGTTAAAGGCAAAAATTGTTGTATTCATAGTTATGCCATGGACACGTTAAGGCTATCCAGCTAGGCCATGGTTCATAAAAGTCACTTGTTCTAATGCATGATGACCAGAAATGAGCATAAACAAACAAACTCATAATGAAATGTAAATGAGGAATGACTTAACCCAGTGTATGTTAATGAGGCATTCTCTTTCTCGCCCATTTGCAATTCATAGTGGAATTTTCCCACTCTTGCTGTCTGCAGATACATTATATAAAGATGAATCATGCCAATCCTCAATACTTTGCAATCTGTGAAAATGCTGTCACTTGCTGTTAGCCTTGATATTTCAAGGTGTGAGCTGCTTGCCTTGGCCAAGCCAAAACTGCTTGTTCTGGTGTCACTTACTGAAACAGAAGGCAGAAATATAAGGCGAGGATAACTCACTATAACATTGATCAGCAGGACATACTTGACAAATTCAAAGTAGACAGGGACATTATAAGGGTCTTAGTGAGTATGTATGACCCCAGAGGGGTAATGGAGCAATGTGTGGGCTTCTACCCCCATGAAATCTAAGGTATATATAGCCCTATCTATATCTGCCATGGGGATGTTCCACAGACAGACTGAAGACACATTAAGGATCTCACATACCTTTGCCTCAGCAGTACTGCAATAGTACCTAGATGTAGTCTTGGCATGTGTGGAGTAATACATCTATTTTCTGGTGTCACTCAGGACAGGGCAAAGACAATGCATGAATTTTATGGGGTGGCAAATTTCCTTGAGGTACCTGGTATAATGGATTGCACCCATGTTGCATTTAGGGCCTCTTTTCATCCACTGGGGGACTGGTACCACAGTAGGAATGGCTATGATTCCATCAGTTGCTAGGTACTGTGTGATGCATGTTCATACCTGTATTGTTATCGAGAGAGAGTCTTTGGCTTCCTGAAAGAGACACTTCAGGTGCCTGGATGACACAGGGGGAATCCTTCAGTATGACCCACCTTGTGTCTGATGCCTCCTCTTACATCATGTGTGTTCATGTTGTTGGTAAGTGGAAACATATTTTTTCTGCTTATTTAAATACTTGTTCATAGTAAAATGTATTGCTGAATATTAAACCATTTTTCTGTTTCAACTCCTAAACCCTTTTCTCTCTCTCCCTTTTATTCATTAATTTATTGTTTGTCTTTAAGGTGATGCTGGATATCTACTGGAGCCATGGTTCATGACACCTGGGAGAAATCCAAGTAGACCTGTAGAGGAGACATAAAACACTTCCCTGTCCCACACCTTTATTGTTATCAAGTGAGGATCATTGGCTTCCTGAAGAGCCATTTCTGGTGACTGGATGACTCAGGGGGCACCCTTCAATATAACCCAGCTACCCTGTGTAAGGCATTTACTGCATGTTGCATTCTGCACATGATCATCCACTAGTTTGGGGGCAAAGTGACCCATGCTATCACTACATCTCCCAGTTCAATCCCAAATATGACTAATGATGACCAAACAGCAGCAGTAGTAAGGGAACCCATGTGGCAGACTCGTGCGTGGCATATGGCTGCTCACATAAAGTGGCATTGTCTAGTCCAGCACTATGGACCATGACATTTAGATTGGTGTTTCTTTTTTTCTATAAAACATATAGAGTATAACTGATAAATGCATTGATATCTGTGGTCTGTGCTGAGTGCTGCATGGTCAACTGTCACTGTTCATCTGACAATTCTCTCTCATCTTAAAATGTATTTTTTATTTCTTTTCTTTTATTTCACAACAGCTACATATTATTGTTTGTAAAAGTCATACTTGAGTGTTTACTGATGCTCACTGACTACTGTTCAATGATATCGTAAGTATAAGGAATATTCACAATTAATTGTTTTGCACAATACTTTCCACTGAGTTGTTTTACATAAGCATGGATAGACTGAATGTTCTCAAGTGGTAGAATTAGTAAAAACTGTTAACTCTGTGTTTAACATCAGTTCATATCTTGCATTTGAATGAAAATGTATCATATTTTTTTATATTATGCAATGTTTACTTGGTTTGAGCTATGCTGTCTTTTGAGATACTGCACATCAGAATATGCTATTTTTGTCATACACAGTAATGTGTGACTTCAAAGAAAAAAATATCATCATTTGTACAGTGGTGAGGGTGACATGGCAGCAGTGTTTGTTTACATGGCAAGATACTCAGTTTTCTCATTAATGTGTTTCCCTGAAAAGTTGTGTATTGCTACTGTGGAGTTGTAGGTAACTGACAGCTGTAGGAATTCTGATGCAAAGACCTTTGCTATTAAAGACTGCAACCTTATGCTTTGACATTCAGATTTCTTTCCACAGTTACTTGAGGTTTTAATCAATAACATTGCAGGAATGAAATGCATACAGTTGTAAAGTGTCCAAAGAACTCCCGTGCCTTTTCTTTTTGTATTGACTTATTCCCTTTCACTTAAAAATTGTTCTGTACTTGTAAAGGTCACAGCAAGAGGTTCTCCCATTTGATTTTTGGCTGGGGTGCAGGGAGTGCCTTCTATGTGGAGTCTACATGTCCTCCCAGTGGTTGGGTGGACATTCGAAAGACATGCGTAAATGTGTGTGCCTTTGTTGCAGGTTGAATGTCGAGCTGGCACCTAGGCGTTCGTGAAAATCTACTGCCAATCATTAGCAGACCGGAGTTCCGCTGTGATGACCCCTAACCGGGAAAAGCCGAAAGACAAACAACAACTTGTAAAGGTGATAATGAAAGTAACAGAAATGTCACACTTGAATCGCAGTAGGTCATGATCAAATGAACCATACAGATATCCTAAAGATAGGCTTGGTGATAATGGAAGTGAGTTTGAAGAGGGGCTATCATGACAGCTAGACTGTGAGCTGGTCTGATGTCATGACCTACTTGATGCAGGTGATCCCGTAAACATTGATCTAGCAGTGCTGTGCGACTGTGATCAGGACCTCAAATGAGAAGGTATGCTTGATATAGATGAACACCGATGTGGCCTGATTGAAATCTAGTGTTCTCGTTATCAACTAATCACAGCACTTTCTTCATATGCACTTGTAGTGATCTGCTCCCATGTGTCAGGAAAGTACCCCATCGTCTTCCACTTTTAAGTCCTAACCAGTGTAAGAACAGAGGTGGTCAGTTAATGATGCTTGTTTTGCCATGACACTAAGCATCATTGTGATAGTGGCACTACCCCTATCCTTTGGCATTTCCAAATAGTGCTGAAAATCCTCATGCACACCTTGGAGGACTCTGACTATTTGTGGTAATTTTCTGAGCTCTAACAAGGTCATAGAATATTGGCTGCTGCGTAGCCAATATTTTATGTATTTCCTGAAGTAGTTGCAACAAATTCCTATGGCTGGCTCCCCATTCTAAATGTGTCATTGTGAACCCTATTACCTCTGATTTTCTGTGATTATCCTGAAAGTGTTCTGGGTACTGATGTAGATGTGCATGGGTTTTCCTCCTGTACAACTATGCATGTAATTTCAGCATGTGCTTGACTTTACATACATACATACACATTTTTCAAGCATGGGCATTAATTCCCTTTTATCCTACCAATATACCAAAACAGTTGTTCCCATAATAAGGGCCCAGGCTGTTCTTAAAAATAACTAAACTAGTGCTTGCTGTAATGTAATTTGGTATTCTGTTCCATGCATCAGCTGGTTCCTCACAGAACCAATCAGTACACTTCTCATTCCTATAGAATCTTCTTCATAGGTTGTCTGATGATTCTCTACTACTTTTTGATAGCACCAAGCATTCCCAGAGGTCATTGTTTCTAAATGCTCTATATACCTGAATAAGATCTCTTAAATATCTGTAAGAGAAACTATACAAGTTTAGATATTTTAGTCTTTCATAATGACTTAAATATTCACATCCATGGAGGCACTTGGTATATTTCCACTGTACTCTTTCCAGTTTACTCATGCTTGTTTTCTTACAAGGTTTCCATATTGTTATTGTGATGCACTTTCACTTCCTGCAGAGTCACTAACATGTTGTTGGGTGTGCGATCCAACTAGTAAACTTGGGGAGTGCTTGGCACTTTCCACAGATATTAGTATGTCATCATCGCCATCATTTTTAACAGATATTCTGCTGCTGATATCATCCAACTTTATTGGTATAGTGGTAACTATTTGTTTCTGATGCTGACCTGGTAAGAAGTTATTTAAAAAACATTACTAATTAATATATAGCATACAGTACTGTATGCTTTTCAAGGAGGTGTGAGGGTCACTTACCATGCACACTGCCTTCATTGCCATTTTGTACAGATATAAAAGGTTCACCTGTTAATAGTATACGCCGTATGTTTAATTTAATCATTCCTTGTTAACATTCAGTTACCTATATAACTATTTATTTCTGATTTAAGCCAAATTCTTGAGCAGATAAGTATTGCTGCTGCAGATGTTGCTAATGGCCAGTGTCCACACCACCTCTGATTATTCCATTGTCATCATCATCTTGTCATAGTTATCCCCATGGATGTACAGGAGGTATTCCTCATCTGGTGTTAATAAGACAATTGTTAGAGGCCCCCCAGTACTTATACCCGTAATTGTGTTCGCCCTTGCCTTTCATCTAGCACTCCCTGCCATATCACTTACCCAATTTTGGCACTGTGTTAAGGTACAGACTCTGCCACCCACTGCAATAGTGTCCAAGATAACTTGATTCCAGGCATCAGTTCTCTCAGCTTGTTTAGGTACCTCTTTACCAAAAAGACGTTTCCCTTATATCATTAGGGTTGTCATGAGGATACAATTTTCTTCATGGCTGAAGTTGTCCTTTCTCTGCAGTGATCCATTGTTTTGCATCATTACTGATCTTGACAAAAAGGCCACAGTCGAAAAGGTTTTGATGTATTCATCATTTTGAACAACATAACAGTGACCAGGTGTGCCTGCCAACCTCATAAACATACATTTATATATATATATATATATATATATATATATATATATATATATATATATATATACACACATACACACACACACACACACACACACAAAAGTTAGGTAACACAAACTCTGTAATTGTATGCACATGCAAAATCTTACACCAACCATGTAAAGTTGTGCTAGTTGCAGTGTCATAAGTACATTCAGAACAGTAAAGGAATGGCTTTTTTACAGATTAATCATTCTCCTAACCCTTATTATTTTATGTATTCATGCTATAAGTTTTCATTCTTCAGTGAGAGAATCTTCAAGTAAGGACTCAACAGTATATCCTTTCCTCTTGAGTATTTTATAGTTAACACATATATGTATGCACAGTCACTACATACCACAAAACTAATGATTTGACCAGTGATAGCCATTTCCCACTGCTGTTGTAATGACTTCCCCACATATAAATGATAGCTTTACATTAATCATTATAGTCATAATAATATGCTCTCAATATTAGTAAAATACATTTTTTGCAACATAATTTAATTTTACATCTTTTTAAGAGTTTCATATTAAATGTTAATATTTTTATTTTTTCCTTACTTTGAGGTCTGCTGTTTAAGATATTTGTCACCTAACTTGAGTAATTGCAAGTAAATATGTCTGTATTCAACAACTTCATGCATATTCAGCAGCATGTACATGTTTATATGCATATTAGAACCCTTTTCATTTATCTCCATGAATCGCAGTAAAGCATAAATGTGTACTGCCACTTATGGACGTGACTCACTCTCAGCTGCGCATGAACAGAGCCTTGGGTCATATAAACAGGCTGTAAACAGCATAAGAGTCCACAGCAGTCTCCCAGCATGCCACAGTAATGCACAAATAGACTCAGATGCTCAAATCTGAATATATTCAGAAGAGCCATATGTCTCGCAGTTTGCAAAACCACGCGGAGTAATCTCTGTCCATCTGACATCATCTGGTGCACCATCTCACCTTAAACCACTCAATACTTAATGAAAGTTGGTGAATGCACACAGGAATATGTATTTATGAATCCTCCCCCAAAAATATTGTTCCTGCTACAATGAAGAAATGAATGACATTCAGTTGTAATATGGCAAGGTACAGCAACAGCAATTATAAGTAATAAAAATTGGTTATTGCATACTGTGTTTTATGCACCATATTAATGAGGTAAAAAATAACTGCGCTACAGAAGCACTGCAGATATAAAACCACAAGAAATGTGTTCATTAAAAGAGGATAGCACTTTCACACACACCATTTCAGACCACGTAAAAAAATACATCGCAAACACTATTAATAATAGCATTTAAAAAAACGATCAGCTAATCAAACAACACACATCATAAAACATGTTAATGTGGAAGGTCCCTATATTTAAAAAGGAGCTTTAAAGAGACCCTACCATTAAAACCACGGGATCTGTCTGCCTGCAGCTTAACTATCCACACTTACTCCTTTCTTTCAGTGTAGTTTCTGAAATCACCCTGATGTAAATTCCCCTTAACAACTTCCACCACCATAAAACTAAAACCATGTGCAGGGCCACATTATATTGTATGTTTAGCCAGTGCAATAATAAGTAATAATAATAAGGAATAAGTGGCAAAAAGATGAGAAGGAGAATGTTATAAATACAAATGTGAATCCATAATTAGGAGAAAAGACACGGCTTCTAGGAGCTGAAATATTCATGCTGGAGATGTAGCCTGGCAAAAGTATAAGGGTATGAAAGGAAACAATGGTAGTTGGAGAAGCAAAGCTAAAAGCAGACATGGAGAAAGGGTCATGAGTCTTTTCTTCTGTAAAAAAACTAGACTGGGAAGCAACCAAATACTAAAAAATCTCATCAATGGAGTAAAATAAAGTGACAAATCCAATAAATAACACATTTCAAGTTTATGAAAACAGCTTCCTGTTTCGATCAGAATTTAGTCATTTACTTTATTTATAAATAATCTTGATTTGATATGAGAAGAAGAAAATATTAACTTGGAGTTAAGACGGTCAGGCTCCCTTGTATACTCAGTCCTATGATAATAAGAAGGTAAGGAGAATGTCACATGGTGGGTGGAGGTTGAGTACAGTGAGGGAAACATAGGCAGATAAAAGGGTAAAAAAAGGAGGAGGAGGAGGAGATAAGAGAGAACTAGCCACACTAAGAAAAGATAAAGCACCCAGTGAAACTACTCAGAAAAAGAAGTCCGAATATAAAGAAGCCAAAACTTAAGGCCCTCTTGTAACTTGAATGCATTCATATTTTTGTTGCTAATAAGGGATAGCTTCTGTGCAATGACAGCTCTCCCTTTACACCAGTGTTTAGTAGCTATCATGCCAACATGACCTTCGGTAACTGAGGGTATCTGTATTTATCAGAAATAGTAGCACCTCACTGCATATTTTCCCAAACACTTATTTGTAGGTCCCACAGATCTAAATCACCCTTAAAAATCATCTTTTCTTTCACTGGTAGCTACAGCTGCACATCAGTGGCCAACAGATCATAGAAACAGCTGTTAAATATCAAAGAAAATACCTTCTTGCTAGCAGACCTCAATTACCTAAGCACTGATTGGCATGCTTACACCCCAAAAATAGATATGCTTATCATTTCCAATAACTTATTTATACCACCACACACAAGAGGCTCTAATATCCTTGACCTGTTGAATTTGGCCACAAAATAGTATTTTTCTCTGTCAAGACTAGCAGTACTATCCCAACACCAAATTAAGTAATCTTCAGGGGCTTCTACAGGGTAAACATACTTCAGATTACAGAAGACCTTTGCAAAATTCCCAATGGCCTTCCTAAAATGGAATGAGCTCAGTGGTCTGCCACATTCATTTCCAACTTTTACTACCACTAAACAGCTTCAAATGAAAATCAGTGCCCATAGGCCTTTCGAATATTTAGGAACAGACCTTTCTGGTATAATGCCTTTATTAATAGGCTGCATAAAAAAGAAAAAAATATTTAAATTTTATAAGAAATATCCATCTATGTATGCCAGGATCATACTATAAGTAAATCATGAGCACTGTTAGAACATGTAAAGTAGAGTATAAGTTTAACATTGCTATAGATGTCAAAGAAAACTAAAATCTTTCTTCACTTATGTTAGGAAAGTGAGAAATAATGTCCAACAATTTCTGAGCTCATTTATAATAATAATGATAATATCATACATTCCAAATCCAAACATATAGCCACTATATCAGCAGACAAATGTAATGCTACCTTTATCCCAAATACCCACATTTTTGCCCAATCTAATACTTTAAATTTATTTTCCTTGACACTAATAATACTATTTCCATGGCAAAGACAACATAATAGGATGCATTCTATGAGGAGGCAAGCCTCTACTTAAACTATTCAACCTCAGCCTAAGCACAAGGTTTGTACCAAATACCTGGAGAACAATGACCCTGACTCTCCTTTAACAGGTTGTTTCCTCTACAGAACAGGGTAATTATAGGCCTATCATCTTCACCAGGTTTATATGAAAAGCTATAGAACATTTTAAAGCAGAAATTGTTAATGTAGACAGAGGCAACTTGAGCTTTTCAGATCCAGTTCAGTTTGTTTCTGTCAAGGGCAGGCTCTGTCTCCTGAAACTACTAAGTTTCTGTGAAAAGGTTAGAGACTGAGGACAGTGGTCACTCTATGATAGCTGCTTATCTTTTCTAGCCAAAGCTTTTGACACTACTACTCAAGCTGATATTATTGGAAAACATTAGGAAAACATAATATAAACCCCCTGCTGCCCACTAGATTGCAATATAACTGTCCAAATGATCCCAGGTTGTGAAAATTGCTGATACTCTCTCTGAAAGTAAAATTGTAACTAGTGATGTACCACAGGGAGTAGTGCCGGACCCTCTCCTCTTTGGCTTTTATTTCACAGATATCCAAGTTATTAACCCAGAAGTATGGCTGAGCACATTTGGGATAACTGTCAGGTGGGCACTGTAACTCATTCATCCAGTGCTACTGAATAGCTCAATTGATGGCTGTAATACACACATACATGATACACTGAAAGGATTAATAGCTAAATGCAAAACAGCGCAGCAAAGCAGTATTTGGCAAAAAAGCTGCTGCCACCTCATATGTTATAAATAATAACCCTCTTCAGACAGAAACAGTCTTAATAGACCTGGGTACTTGGGTGGAGAACACTCTGGCATTTGATAATCATATTTCCACTATGGTTAGGAAATCTTAATATCTGATATCTGACATGCTCATTTCCAAGGGAATTCCTTTAACATCCAAAGAAGTTACCTTACCACTGTACTCTTACCTTATCAGATTAATCAATGAATTCATTCCCACATTGCTCGGTACAAATCAAAGTATATTGTTAAAGTGGAAGGGCCATAAAGGTTTCCAATCAAGAAAATTAAAAGATATCAAGTCCTTTAACTATCCTTAAAAATTAGAAATATCTTACATATGAATTCCCTACTTTTTAATATCAGAACAGTAACTAATCTTCCTTCCTTCAAATCCTTACTAAAAGAATACTTAAACAAATCATGGATATGTTCCTGCTCCCATCCTGGATGAATCAGACTATGTTTGTACTCTCTGTACTCTGTCTCCTTGGTAGCTCTTTCCAATTTTTCATTCACAATTCTCCTGCTCTATCTCTCTTTCTCCTCCTAGTTACTGATCTACCTTTCTCCTATAAGCACATCTTTACAACTTATACAATTTTACCACAATGTCTTCCCTCCCTGCTCAAACTATGTATCCTCTTGCCTCCTGACTGCTTATATTCCCCCCTTTCTCTAACAACTCTATCACACAATCTGACTGTATTTTACCTCTTTCATTTGTCCTTTCTAAAGTACTCAACACTTACCCCATTATTGACTTCAAAGCACAAACTATCTCTTTCTCCTTAACCTTCTCTCTCCCTTTCTTTTACATGTCTACATTAAAAGACTGAACTAGAATGCCTTTTCTATCACTAAGACAGTACTACATCATTAAAACTGTACTATAATACCTCCTGTACCTTAAAAGAATGTACTGTATTACCTGCTTCTCACATGTCTTACTGTAACTGTTTTACTGTACCATATTGCATTCCTCTTACAAGTTTTACTGTAGCTATTACTATTGTACCTTATGCTTTGTTTATTCTGTATTCAAATTTTGTAATGTGGAGCTTTTCTCCACAGGCCTCTGTTGAAAATGGGTTATTTTTGGCCCAGTCTGTCTTTCCTGGTAAAAAATGGCAAGTAAATAAATAAATAAATAATACTGGCTCACAGATAGAACCCACACTGTGAAAGTAGCAGATTCCAAGTCAGACTGCTGACCAGTCACGAGTGGAGTCCCACAGGGTTCGGTCCTGGGTCATCTCGTGTTTGGCATCTACTTCTCAGAAGTCCAGGCAAATGTGGAGGGACTCTGACTGACCAAATTTGCTGACGATTGCAAGCTGGGAGTCATTATTAACTCCCCAAGTGATGTAGACATCCTACAGAAAGGTCTCACTGAGACCAACGACTGGTGTCAAAACCATGGCCTTAAGCTTAATGCCAAACAATGCATTTTCATTCCTTATGGGAAAAACTCAGTTCCTACTAATGACCACATTGATGGTCTCCCACTGAACACTAAAGGGTGTTATAAGAGATCTGGGCACACAGGTTGACAGCAACCTCTCCTTCAACCACCACATTGCCACTGTGGTCAAAAATTACTTCTATGTGGCACAACTCATTACCAAGGGTTTTGCATCCAGGAAGAAAGAGGTCATCATCTCTCTCTACTCTTCCCTCTTCCTCTTTAGACCAATCATCAAGTATAATGCCTCATTTGGTATGTACCAAACTAAACACCTGCAACAGCTGGAAAGGCCACAAAAGTACCTCACAAAGAGGATCCTAGGCCTTAAACACATGCCCTATATGGATAGACTCAAAAACTCCAGCTTTTCTCTGTCTCATATCGTCTATTAAAAGACCATCTCTGCTTGACTTACAAAGCCATGTCTGACCCAGCCCTGTTAGAAATGTTACACCTAAAGAAATCCCAATCCCTCTGTACCACATGCTCCAGGGACCTCAACCTTATTACCCCAATCAACAGAACATGCTGGAGGGACAGGTTCATAACCCAGAGACTGCCCATTCTCTGGAATAGTCTTCCCATACATGTCAAGCAGAGCCCCTCACTGGCCCTTTTCAGGAGAAATCTTGATGAGTGGATGGGAAATAGAAAGTTCACCCCGGGGATCAATCCAGTGGCTCTACTTGATAGAGGCACCAGGAATGAACAGCGGCATGATGCCAGGGAACTTCAATGGGCTAGGCCTGTAAAGGCTCCAGGGCTGTTGGCCTAGTACACACCTATGAACTTATGAACCTATGAACTTAGTAGCTTGCTGGCTGCTCTGAGGTGACCCATGTCTCTATTTCTAAGCTGTGAAAGACCCAGTCTGATTTAACCTCCAATTCCTTTACAGATACCCATACTAGAGACCTAAGTCTAAACCAACAAATGAAACTCACTGAAGAGATAGGTTCCTCATGCAACATACTTTGAGCCTGTAGAGTAAGCTACCACTGTAGGTACAACACTTATCTCTTTAACAGTCCCTTATTTTCACCTTCTATTTCTGCCCTATCCATTGTAAAATTGTTGATTTACTGGTAAATCACTGAGGATTACAGTCAGTTAATAAATGCTTGACATTACAGATCTATACTTCTCATTATCAGAAAATGCATATTGATGCAAAATCCATTATCCTGTTAACTCTTTACCAGGATTAAATTAATATTAAAAGTATACCTTATTTGGAGCCTTTCCTCCATTGTTTTTGGCTTTGTGGTTCAGTATTCATGAGCAAAAAGAAAGGTATAGAAAACAAAATACTATTTGGACTACCTTTAAGGCTAGTCATTATGATTGGATGAGTAGACACAACTTTATATTAAGGTTATTAAGCACAGCACTGCTCATTTTGAAAGATTGGCATTATTAAGTACTTGAAACTAATGTGCATTTTTTCAGGTGTGCCTATTTAAAGGTGCATATGGTTAGGCATGTTATTTACCCTGGGATCACTTCAATACTAGTGTTTATATGTTCCTATGTAAAGAATAAGTGGCTGAATTCCATTATCTTTAGATGCCTAGTAGAACGTTAAATGCACTTAAAGGTAAGACTTGATAAGTTTACTGTCTCTGTCTGCAATCACATATAATCTAATCAAACACAAATTGGATGAATCTCTAAAATAATTTAAATTTAAAATTCGCAGACTGAGAGATTTACTAGCCAGTCTGCAGAAATGAGTATCGGCATCACTACCAAAGCTATCAATAAAATGTCCTGCAAGCAATCTAGTGATATCTGAATTACTCTTTTTTCATGAGGATGTTTAACATCATAACGAGTATTTTCTTAACAAAATGAAGACATTAGTATACCTTGAAGTGCATAACCAGCTGAGTTGGCAATATCATTGTATAACTTTGTAAAACAGTGAAGATTCCATTCTTAAATTTTGCTATAAACGTAAATGGTTTGCTTGGAATGTATTTGCCTTTTTTGTTTCCATTCAATTATATTTATAAATGAATGCCTGCTTTGGAAGTACATATTTAAGTTGCAGGACAGCTTTTCAAATGTAACAGTTTCCCAGTTTATCAAATAGGAATGTCCTGTCTGCTATGCATTTTAGCCAGAACTCCAGCAGTGAGAGCATTAATATTGCATTCAAATGCTTGTTCTAAAGCTCATGTAAACACAGCCTCTGAGATTTAGAAAGGTCTGCAGCAAGCAATAAGCCCTAACTCAACTGAATTCTTGTTGGAAGTAGTCCTTTCCAATTCAGAGACAGGATCTTTGCAGTGATTTTATATGCTCTGTAGAATCACTGCAGCAGTTTGTCTCCTCAATGAGGCATTGTGGGTAAGTTGCCTGTGCTAATTAGCCTTGAGTTTTTCCATGGAATTTCCTGTGGTAGGACAATTATATAGTTGAGAAATTCACAGAATTTTGTCTGTTTATGTGTATGCAAATGTGTGTGAGAGAGAGGGAGTGTGTGTGTGTGCATTTGTATGTGTGGAGGGCTGTCATACTTATAGACTTTCCTAGAGTAATGAGCAAATTCTGAAATAATGGGGAGGGGACAATAGACACCAGTGAATTCTTATCATAACTCACTTAAACGTTAATAGAGCAAGTCCTGCAGCAGAATAGACATGTGTGAGAGGCACTAGACACCTGTGCTTTTAATTACTGAACAACAAGTTTTACAATACAAGAAACATATGAGAGGAGAACACCAAATGGCAACAAGTTACCATACGTCAACTAAAAGTAGAAATACAGGGAAAAGCTTCAAACTCTATGCCTTTATTATACAAAAGAGCTCATTACCAGTATTTTAGTAACACTAGACAACAGAGATATTCTTTTAAATATTACATTGTCACTTAAAAAATTAATTTAAAACAGGGAAAAGTTTCAAACCTTCTACCACTGGAACAGAAAGCAGATCATTAACAATCAAAAGCTTAAGTCCTTTACATTAACTGACGATTATTGCATCCTGTTTTATTTTCTGAAAAAAAAATAAGTAGTATATAACTCTTTTATTGACTAACTGTAATAATTCATGAGTTAAGAACAGAATGGTAAAATCAAGGATAACTGTGAAGGATGGGGATGTGTCCATTGGAAGTCACCACATCTCTAAATAACTATACTTAAAGCTTCCAGTAAAGGCCAGGAGAAACATTAGAAGACTCCAGCGGTAATTTTAAAATATTGTTCAGAATCAATTAAAAAGTAAATTGAGTGAGAGCTCTAGCATTACGATGGAATTTCAAAACAGTAAGTAGAATGAAACTCTGTCATTACTGAATGAATGTAATCAGCTGTGATTTATGAGGAGCAAGGACCAATTAGAGGTATTAGGGATTTTCTGTAATCTCGGGGACAGAAAAGACCTCTGTCCATATGTTGTAGACCGTAAACAAATGGATAGTGCCTGTGCCAATGTTATGTATTAGCTGCCAAAGATAATTACTGCAGTAAAACTTTCATTAGCACTAGCAGTAATGCAACACAATTTGTGGATGTGTAAATTAGCTCATAATGGGGGTCTTTCCTCATTGCATCTAGCATGCCTCTGAATTACATTTCCCACATTCACAGGAACTGCTACTTTTAGCCATTGCCATTTCAGCAGGAACAGGACTACTACTTAGAATCCTGCCAAACAGTACCCTCTACCAAGAATTTATACAAAGGGGTGCCCCGTATCACATTGAATATAAACCAGGCATACATTAATCTCATCTAAATGTAAAACAACTGACCATAAAACGTAAGTTCTACATTTAATGGCCTCAGAGAATAGTTTCTATATGGTGTAATTATTTAAGAGGTGAGGACTTAGAGAAATTAAAGAGACATAAATAAGAAAGCAGGATAATACAGCAGGAGTTTTTATGGACTGTTTCATTTTTGGTTATTCTGTTAATAAAATTGTCAGCTTTTCTAAGACGATTAGTGAAGGGAGTACTATAACTTTTTACAAAGGTAGTATTATTTTATCATTGCCATCTAGGTGCTTGACATTTCTGCTGAGTATGTAAAGGAGATGGGGCCAAGGTTTGTTTTCCTTTCCATATATAAATGTAGAGATATATATATTTATTTTGCATTTGTTTACTGGGAAAGTCTGACTTGGCCAGGAGCCCATTTTCTGTGGAGGCTAGGAGAGAAAAGCTCCACTACAGGACAATAAGGTCAAGTTACATTGATTGTTATTAGCTAACATCAAGGAAAAAAAATATTGTGTATATTACAACTCGGGAGAAAAGCTCCACTACAGTACAATAAGGTCAAGTTACATCAATAGTTATTAGTTAACATCATGGAAAAAAAAAAAAAAAAAATATATATATATATATATATATATATATATATGTATATCTAGATATTGTTATAGATATATATGTATGTATGTGTGTATGTATATATATATATATATATATATATATATATATATATATATATATATATATATATATAGGTACTTACGTATTATTGCAGCCAGATTTCCGCACTGCCATAATTAGTATACGTGTGCGGAAACAGGTTGCTTAATCTATAAAGGGGACTGTGAAGAAGAAAACATTACTCTGTCAATGTGGGTCTGAGCCACGAAGAGGAGAAAGGGTGCGAGTCTGTACCTCTTTGCTCCTGAAACTACACAGTGGTGCTCCGCTTTGCAGTGCCTGCATTTGTCAAGACGATGTCAGCTACTGGAAAAGTGAGTCACCAAATACACCCTGCAACAATAGGAGATTGTAAATATGTCAAGGGCAAGGATTGCTGCTTTTTTTGGGTAAGGTAAAGTGCTGAGTTACACAAACTCCAGTCAATAATTTCAGTTAAGGTGCTACCAAAGTGTCCCCATGGCCATACTTTACAAATACAGATAAACTCAAAATCACTTCATGATTACACGTAGTAAGAACACTACCCAAAACATCTTATTGCCAGACAATGCGCTTCTTCCTGTACTTTGAGGCCGTTAGCAGTTTTTTTCTAATTTTGACCTGAAGATGTCTTTACAAATAGTACCCCCCCAAAAAAAAGTGACCAAAACCATCATTACAGGGTTTGCCTTTGCCTTCTCTGAAGGCTTCCTTCCGCACAGTCAAAAGAATCTGTTCGTTAGAACAACAGCAGGCATTATAATTCAAGCGTGCATGTGTAAGGCACTCTGAAAACAGGAAGTGGGTTTCCTCAAATGTTTGTCTTCCCTTTCACAGACCCTGTAATGCAAAGCTAGTCCACAACAAATAAAACAGACCCTAAATACCACCTTACAGTGGTTTGTGACCTTGTTTGTACAGAAGTATTCTAAATTCGCAACCGCGAAAATCTGGTTGCGATAATACGTAAGTACCATATATATATATATATATATATATATATATATATATATATATATATATATATGGACTCTTTGATCCAGGCTGCAGTCCTGATGTCCACTTATCTTCTGTTTTATGTCTACATGCATTCCGTGTGTCTGATTTTTTGACGAGCATTTATTTGATTTTTGCAAACACAAACTGTCATTTATCACATCTCTTTTGCAAAATGAATATTGAAGACATTGATAAAAATTATCACAAAGCTTATGTGTATTTCGTTAGTTCCTCCTCAGAATCTTGCACATCTTCCTATGAGTGTTCTGTTGGCATATTTGTTCCTCAGTCATGAGAACCAGATATCCTTAAATAAGCAAGAGCTCTCCATCCCATTTTATTAACCAAAAGGTGAGCGTCGAGCATTAGTGAGTGGTCAAGTGAACTGCCCCCTTGGAAGTCCCTGTTTCCTCTACCCCTCCCTATAAGCGATGAGCTGAATTGCAGTGGCTGAATTGTTGTACAGTAATGTGGATATTCCTACCCACACCATTTCCTAACTCAGCAGCTTCTGTGTTGCTTATCACCTTAAGCCAGATTGGCTTGTCCATGGGCAATCATATTCTCTCAAATCAGTGTCAACATTGTGGCAGGCTATGCCACCTCCCTCCCCCAAAAATAAGACATTTCTGTGCTGAATTAAGGAAATCCATGCCAATGAGAGCAAATGCTCCAACCAACCTGTACAAAAAAGTTTTTATGAAGATGCTGCTTCAACTTATCCTCACCTACCCAGTCCCTCCTGTGCTGCTAATCAAACATGACCTGCCTGGGAAGGTAGTCAGGGCTTCATCTTGCTATGTCATTGGATTGAGACTGACAATTGTATACTTATTCTAAGATAAACGTTTGCTCTACCTCTTGTTAAAGAACTGTGTATATTGATATAAGACCACCTTTTTAGAGCTTACTTGCTGTTTTAACACCTACGTTGATCATTTTCACTTGGTTTGTTATGTAAGATAATTAAATGATTAAGGTATTTGTGGAACGAATATATTATATGGGGATCCAGACACATGCTCAACTAGCTTATATCCGAATCACAAATCATCAAACACACATACACGAAAGCGCTTAACATCGACAAGCGCTTCCGTGTATGTGTGCCTGTTTCGTAGATCTACAGTGCGGGTAAGGGAAAATTCCCTTTTCCCCACTGTAGTGCGATCTTGGAGTGAGAATAATAAAGTAGGGGGGGTGTGGGGGTTTGCCCCCCTGCAGAAACATATATATATTTTTTTTGAACTACACGTACACGGAAGCGTTTTTTGATGTTAAGCGCTTTTGTGTATGTGTGTTCAATGTTTTGTGATTTGGACATATGCTAGTCGAGCATGTGTACTAGACCCATTATTTGATATAGAATATAACAAAATAACTAGTGACATCAGAATAAAACAGTGTAATGAATATTCTTTTAATAAACATTCTTTTAGAAATTATTCACTATTTTAGTTTTAGCTATTTGTGAAATTTGTAATATTCTGACTGGTACTCAAGCTAGTTTAACAAACATATTTCTACAAATGAAAAAATTACACTGACTGTATTTTTGATTTACCCAGGTAAGAAATATTATATTAGAATGATTATTCTTACTGCTTGTCAAATATTTTCCACTCATCATGACTCTTCTTTTATCCATAGGAACAGCTTGGCATTATTTGGTTGTCTTTGTTTCTTGTATGATAAAGGTAGTAATTATTTTTCTTCTGTCAGAATAGGTCTTTGCCAATGCACATCTTTCATAGCATCCCCTTGAGTGCTATATACTTTAATACCGGTCTTCAGCGATGCAATCAATTTGACTGGAAATAGAAGAGTAGAATTACTTCCTTTTCCCTTTAATTATAGGTGTGGTGGCCAGAATTCATTTTTTTTTAAATTGTTTCTGGAAAAGTCATTATCTAGTCAGAGCTATAAAGCACAAGTTTATGCCAGTCAATTCTTTGCATCAGCATTTTACTTCTGTAGACTGTGATTTGTGATCACAGACATGGGATTCTGGATTTGTTATTGTTTTGGGAAACAGGGATGGATGTGCTCTTTCTCATGTATGTGAACTGGCTTCTGTCTTCTGTAAAGCCTGAAAAGTGTACACTGTACAGACGTTTGTTACATATTTCTCTTCTCCATGTTCAGTGGCCACAAACAAAGTGTTTTCCCTTATCTATGTCTTTTTGGAATTTTTTTTTCTTTCTCAGAGGATTTCATTTTCCATCAAACGTAAATGTATCTGCAATACATATTTCCAAATTCTGACAGCAACTTCAGTAACAAAATGTACGTCAGTCATCTGAGGTTACCTGGGTTTCCCATGTTAAGAAGATTTTTTTTTAAACTGTCCAGATGATTGACATTGACTGCTTTTTGTTAACTTATTTTTTGGCTGTCCCTCTGAAATATAGGAAGTTGAATAACGCTCACTTGTTTTTCTGTCAGAGAAAAAAAAGTGGAAGTGATACCTATTTTAGGAAACATCTTTTACTCTAAATCTGTTGATATAGTTCATTTACTTTAAATTAGATTTTACAAACTGAAAATTTGCATTTTTAACTTAGCATGCATTATTCATGGCAGGGCAGTCTTGCAAACCTTGTTATTGCATTGCAGAAGCAATTCCTAAATTCTTTTCTGACCCATTTTGTTGCCCCCTCCAATATTATGTTCCACCATAGTGTCCTATAATATATTTTCTGACACCAATCAATTTCTCACATATGAATTATGCCAAACCCTCTCACAACTGCTGCCTGCATTGTCCTTCCTAGTTTGTCCTCTTCTGTGTGTATGTGTGTGTGTGTGTGTGTGTGTGTGTGTGTGTGTGTGTGTGTCTGTGTATAACATCTTCATAGCTATTTTGTGGTGTCTGCTTTCATTAGATGTGACTTACTTCCTTATCCTAAATATATCCCTTCATTGGTCAGACCCTCAACCCCACTGTCTTAGGCCTCTAAGTTTCTGGTAAAACAAATATAATTTTCTGTCTAAATGCATGTCTCCCTGCTGTATTTTTAAGATCCAAAATTATTAGTTCTAGTATTATGAAAAAGTCAGTGAAAGTAAAGCAGGACAGGTAATGTTGACAGTCAGTGCTCTTCTTTAAAGTTATTTATTTTGCAAGCAGAATCCATACTGCCCATCTCAGTATGAGTGGGGCTGTATCTCCCACCACTTTTACTTATACACACTAAATCCCATATTACCATACTGCTGTGAAAAGGAAATTCTCTGAGGCATACTGATCTTATAATTTGTATATTTAAGTCCTGATTTTGCCATTATCAGTTTTGATATTCACTGCACTTGAGCTTTAGAATATAAAACTGTTTTCCTACGTGCACACATTTCAATTCTTCCTTGTTTCTTTCTCAGTATAGTAGTTCTGTATTGGCCTCCTAGTATGACATACAGTTTCAATATAACATATGACAAGATATTTTGAATAAAATGGAGCCAAATAGATAGTAATACTCTCTTGTATATTACTAGCCATTTCTAGATGTTTTCCAATCAGTACCACCATTTTGTTTTCTTTCATTTTGAATTATTCACTGTAATTCTTCTGCACAGATATTTCTCATATCAGCATATGTTCCCCCTTTTGTCTACCATAGTAATAGCTGTTTTGCTGACATTTGTGTATGATGTGTTGATTGCATTCACCTTAGCTATATCCATGGCCAGACTTTCACATAGGCAAACTAGCCAGTCACCTAGGGTGCCACACATCTAAACACTCTTTTCATGCTTTATTACATTTTGTTAAGTAAGTAACATAAATAAACAAGATGCAAAAAAGTACATCTAGCTGAATAGCATCCCATGTGGAAGGTGTTCACTTCCTACCTCCTGGTTTCAGTACCTCTGCAAATAGATTGGCTAGTAGCTCTGCACCTGGCCAATCAGTTCTAGGAAGTTTGTATTACTTGCCTTCCCATGGAAACAACCAGGAAGCCCACACATATTAAACAGTAAAGGGAAGTTAGTAGTCATTGTGCAGGATAGCAGTAGATGCCAGTGAGTGCATGCGGTAAGTTCTTTTTTTTGGTTAAATTCTGGTAGGCAACCATGTATGACTTTTGGAAGTATTCAACTTGCTCTGCATATATGCCCACTGCTATTGGTCCCCTGACTTTATAGAATGTCTCCATTCCTCTTAACCATCTCCGATTTTTAAGAACATTGATTTCATATTTTTATTTTGCCCTCCATACATTTCTTGATTTTTCCATGTAAATAACTAAGGCTTGCAGTCAGTCATTAATGCCAACATTTGAGTTATTCTTGTTCAGAAAAGGCATGTTAGTGCAAAGCCTGATGGTTTATTATCCTGTCTCCTCAAAACCACTTGATTTTTCTCTTAAATGACTGAGGATTATAATCAGTCACAAATGCAAGCATGATAGCTTCATGTTTCTTATTGCTCAGAAAATGCAGGTTAATGCAAAGCCTGTGAGTGTTTGTGTGTGTGTGTGTGTGTGTGTGTGTGTGTGTGTGTGTGTGTGTGTGTATATCATATCTGTTTATGTATGTTTATGTAAAAAATATCCTCACTTATTTTTTTTACGTGTACACACATACATAAATCTTTTCTGAACAGCCCTAAACAGATTTTATAAAAATGAGTTATGAAGTCATTATTTTCAAAAAAAAGCATAAAATACATCACAGAACAACAAGACCCACAGGGAATATAACTGGATTTTGACAGAGGCTTAATGGAGGCCTCTTCATTTTATCTAAAATCACCCCAGCTAAGAGGAATTCACAGTAGATTGCTGTAGCTTGTGTGAGTGGGCATGAGCTGGGGATGGCAAGGTCATTAGTACTTTAATCAGACCACTGAGCTGTGTATGGAACATTGCTATAGGTTGAGCTGTGGGCACTGTGGTCATTATTTCTTTAACACTCCTGAAAAACCTACAAGTTATGCAAAAAAATCCCTCCATATCTTGCCTATGGCAGTATACTCTTTAGAATAAACAAGTCTGAATACATCTCTGTGACTTTTATTTCTTTCACTGTCCAGACAGTTGTACATTAAAACCATTAAAACATTAAACACACGTGCGCGCACACACACACACACACACACATAAATATATATATATATATATATATATATATATATATACACACACACACACACACACACACACACACACACACACACACACACACACACACACACACATCTATGTGGTTATTTTTAGGGACTTGGGGTAAAGCGACATCTGAAAACAGCAGGATGAGATATGTTACACACAAGAAGTGGTGTTGTTTAGGGTTAGGGGGGAGAAGTCATGCTGTTTATGTATAGGTATAGATTAATAGACAGATAGATATAGATATTTAGACAACAAATACTTGAAAATTAGTACTGTTGCCATGTGTGCCTTATTCCCAGTCTAATAGTAGAGGGATACACAGTAGGTGTCTATTTTTTTTTTGTGGGGGGGGGAGGGGGGTACATGCTTTTCAAAAACGGAATTTATGTATCTTTCTGACTTTGTAAACTATAGGTTTGTCAGGGACAACTTTTTATCTTCTGTGGAGCAAAAACATAAAACTGGATTTATTTCCTTTCTCATGGTTTTTGCCCAAGACATCAAACAATCCAGTTCTCCATACAGAGTTCACAGGGATATTATACATGCAGCTAGTATTCTCACTAGAGTCTTTCCTAAATTCTTTGGCAGCTCATCTGGTCTTCACTCCTTATCTTGCTTTTACTCTCCGTAGAACTACATCACTGATATTCCCTTACTCAGCTGTCCGTCTGTGTGTATCTATCTTTCCATCTGTCTGTCCATCTATCTGTCTATGTCTATAAACGTAGAGTGCATTTTACATAATGTGTCTATTTTTGTAACAATGAAAATTGAAAAACAAATAATTTCTTTTACTTCAGTTAATAACTGTTTGCAGATATTGATGGCATTTAACTGATTTTTCCATCTTGCTTACCCTGTACAATACATGTCAGGAGATATTGACTCATTGTGTATTTCTAATTTAGAAACGTATGGACATAATTGTATATAGAGGCAAATATTTTGTAACCCTCTTATTTGATCCCATAGTTTACTATCAGTTAGTAGAAAACATTATACAGTTTTCATTTTTTTTTTCAGAAAATATATGTTATCCTGTATTCATATTTAAGAGTTTTACAGCAAATTGCAAACATAAAAGTATGGTGCTGCACTTTCTACCCAAAGCAAAGGAACACTGAAATACTGGAAAACTAATTAAACTATGCTGTTCTATAGGGACGGATATTGGCCTGTACTGGTTAGGGAAAGTGTGAAGAAGTAAACAAATTATAAAAATTCTGACCAAAATAAACCAATCTGTTATCATCCTTTAGATTAGTTCTTCCAGAAAGAGGGATTCCTTAGTTTAGCTTTCCTGTCTAAATAATTGTAAAAGTGTGTGCGTGCAACAAACACACACACGCACACATATATCTCTAGACATATGCACTTTAGGAAAGGGTTAAAATATCTAATTTTCTGAAGTCAGTAAGACTTTAAAACAAATATTGACTCTACAGCTCTTCAGGATATTAACGTAGTGCCGTTAGTCTTCCTTGTAAGTGAAATTACTGTTGCCTCCTTTGTCTTATTCGTTATCAATAATAATACTGCCTGAGAGCTCATAGATGTCTTTTTATTGATCGCATAATTCCAAGGCAGTAGTGCTCAGGGCATATAAAGATTAATACATTTGGAGCAATTGATGCCTCTCCACTAAAAGTTAAAAGTAAGTGACTTTCTTTCTTTACACATAATTTACACTGTAAGTGTTCCTAACATTATTATTTTAATTTATGGTCTAACTGATCCCTAGCATCATCAGTGATTAAACATCATTGCCACATATACAGCTTCTGGTTGGTTTAATTAAATGCATTCAACCTCTTCTGCTCATTTTTTATGTTTCTTATTACTGAGGAAATGTTAGCATTTTTGTTTCTGTATTTTCTTTGGATCACATTCTTAGACATTTGAAGGACACAGAACCAAATGCTGAAATATTTTGTGTTATATTTAGGGTTAAAAGACATGGATATGAAAATAATTGACTATAATGATTTTATTTTAGAACTGCTAAAATCAGTGAATGATTATAAAGTATAAAACTGTACTTAGTAAAATGGTAAATAGTGTTTTTCCTTCAGTTGTCTTAGGTTAAGCATTTATGTGAAATAAAATATTATGCATATTAATTAATAAAATCTATGACATATAGCAGAAAATAAATGATAAAGACTTAGATATGTTCAATATTATTTAAAGATAATACATTTTAGTGGTGCTGTAAACTCTCTGGAGTTCTTCAAGTGAAGAAAATTCTGGTGGTTACAGTTCACACTAGACAGGTGTTGCTTTATAGTGACTTTTTTAACTTTATTTTCTGCACTCTGAACTTGAACTAGGAGACCTCTTTCTTTAATCAAATACATTTATTGTGTTAAATCTCTGCTTAAAGTATGATTTCTTCTCAGTAAATCAGGAGTCATAATTAGTACTGATCAGACTAAGACAAGGAATAGTGTGTGTGTGTGTGTGTGTGTGTGTGTGTGTGTGTGTGTGTGTGTGTGTGTGTGTGTGCCTGTGTGCATTTGGTTTTATTGGTGTGATTTTGTGTGTGGGCAGCCGCAGTGGTGAAGCAGTTAGCGTTGCCGCCTCACAGCAAGAGGTTTTCCTGTTCGATCCTCAGCTGGTGGGCCTTCTGTGCAGAGTCTGCATGTCCTCCCTGTGGTCATGTAGGTTTCCTCCGGGTGATCCGGTTTCCTCCCACATCCCAAAGACATGCTGTAGGTGGATTGGACACTCTAAATTGGCCCTAGGCTTGAGTGCATATTTGTGTGTGCCTTCTGTGGAAGGTTGGGTGGGGGGCTGGCAACTCAACACCATAAAACTACACTGCCAATCATGAGCAGACAGGTGATCCGCTGTGGCAACCCCTAACCGGGAAAAGCCGAAAGAAGAAGAAGGTGTGATTGTGTGTGTGCCCTGAACTGAATTTGTACAACTAAAGAAGAAATTGGGCAGTCAAGAAAGTCCTTAATCTATTGAACAGTAAAGGCAAAATCTGCTATCTCTTCATGAATACTTAATATTTTCTGAAATAATTAGTAATGGTTTGGGGAGCTGAATAATTCTATAGTAAACGATATCAGGAAATACAGAGTTTATATAAATTATTATTGTACAACATTTATCTTTGGAAAAATAAAACATGAATATGCTTATGCTAATGTTATAAAGTGAAAATTTGTTATTTTCTGTTGATCTGAACTGAGCTAAGTTTGGATCCAGACACTTCCCATTAGATTTGTTGAATTTGCATTGAGGCATTTTGTCTTTGTAAAAAGTTTTAATGTGTAATATGGTTGCTATGCCTTGTATCTACTGAATGCTGGGGCAGAGATAATCACTTGAAACATGTTTCTAATTTACCATCATCACGTTAATTTTGATGCAGGCATTATATCCTTACACTTAGCATTTCCATGTGTGAGCCAACAGATGCTACTCAGTACAGTGGATACATCCACACTGTCTAAAATATGCATGCCCTTCATGTCAACCTGTTTTCACTAATTGTTTGCTTTATTATAAGTGCACCATGGAAGTCTGGGGTTTAAAGATAACATTTCTTGTCGCTTAGAATTTTCAGTATTAATTCATTATATAACAATGGGGGCCACTATTCATTTGGATTAGTCAAACTTACGGACTTCCACACTGCCATTCTAGCCCTGGTTTTCTGTCTTGAGGGATGTGTTGCGCTAATAATATGCACTAGCACCTCTTCTGTGTTTTTGCTAAAATATGAAAGCCTGTTTTGAACCAGGTTGTGTACTGTTACTACAGGATTGTTTACTTTGTTCACCAAGTCATTTTGCAACTCAAAGTGTGGGTAAGGTGGAAGATGTTACTTAATAGCAGGAGGTTAGCCTTAGAGTAGTTCTTGAATGTTCCTGGGTTTGCTGGAGTTCCAGGTTTTATTTTAAGGAGGCCATTTTGTGGTCTGACCTTACCAAGGAAGATATCTCACTAGTGGGGTGTGCAGCACAATCCCATAATAGTGAGGATGGGATCCAGTATGTTTGCTCCCCTGGTTGGTATAGTGACAATCTGGTCCAGGGAATTTGTATTTACAAAGTCCAGGAATCTCTGTGCATGTATGTTTGATGTCATATATGATTTCCTGGTTAATAGTTGGGTAATTAAAGTCACCCATGAATATGGTATTTGTTTGGATGGTGAGTATTTCCAATAAGATTAAATACATGGTATGTGTTTCCTGGATCATAGAAGGGGACCTATAGCTTGCAAGATAGAGGTACTGTATTTTGTCTGTGGTGATTTCAATATGGAGTAGGTCGTGCATTATCCTCTTTGACCAGCCAAGAAGCATTTGGTATTGCATTGCTTAGAGTTGTGTGGACATTAACATGTTACTCCTTGTTATCATTCCAACAAAATCATATTGTACACATTATCCGCACATTACTCCTTGTTATCATTCCAACAAAATCATATTGTACACATTATCCTCACGTTACTCCTTGTTATCATTCCAACAAAATCATATTGTACACATTATCCTTTATCATTCCAACAAAATCATATTGTATTGTTATCATTCCATCAAAATCATATGTTATCATTCCAACAAAATCATATTGTACATACTTGTTATCATTCCAACAAAATCATATTGTACACATTATCCTCATGTTACTCCTTGTTATCATTCCAACAAAATCATATTGTACAGTTATCATTCCAACAAAATCATATTGTACACATTATCCTCACGTTACTCCTTGTTATCATTCCAACAAAATCATATTGTACACATTATCCTCATGTTACTCCTTGTTATCATTCCAACAAAATCATATTGTACACATTATCCTCACATTACTCCTTGTTATCATTCCAACAAAATCATATTGTACACATTATCCTCACGTGCCCATTATTACTTCACACATTAATTTCATTTATTTCTGACAAGATGCATTGCATTGCCATGTGGCAGACATAGACAGTATACTGTACTGCAGAGTGTGTAGTATGATAAACAGGGGTTTGAATCTGGGAACACATGTCTGTCACATAACTGTGTCAGACAAGAGTGGCTTAGGCAAAGGAAACAATTATTGCTCAGTCAGAGGTGACATTTTTATAGCATCAGCCTTCATGGTAGGGAATCCACAGGCAATACAATAGTGAAATACTGTAAGCCCCCTCATGTCTGTCATTACACACACTATGCCTGTTTCTGTGGCGTTATAGGCTAACATGCATTTTTCTGATATCGGTCCTGCCATGTGTTTGATTATGGCAAAATGCACACTCTTACTCTCTTAAACTTGAATTAACTTCTGTTTCCTCCCTTTCCAATTACAAAAAAAAAAAAAAATCAAACAAAGAAAAAAAAAGAATTGCATTTTATTCAACTGCTTTTATTGCATCTGTGGTTCTTTTCACCTTATTACTTTATTTTACTTTTTGCTGCTTGTTCTTAAAAGTGTTAAGTTGCATTTATTACTGCTTGTTAGTAGCCTGATTCAGTTGTAGCTGTTATTGGCCTCTAAATGCCACACTTACTGATACCAGCTACTTCCTTATTTTGAATCCTCTATAAATTTTACCTATTCTCTCTTTCGTCTTTACTTTAGGCTATTTAGGGGCTTCCTAATCAGCTCTTTTTATTACTCTTACTTTCTTTCCTGCATACCTGAAATCTCTGTTTTTAACCAGCTGTTTCATTTATAGTTGTTAATTATGGTCTTGAGTTGACTAGTCTGTTTCTGTTTTTCTTTTTTCCTCTTTTAGTCTTACTCATGCTTACCATTGTACCATTCTGTATATTTGCTTGCTATTGTCTTTTTTTATTGTAAATGTTTGCTTACTGCCTGTATTTTGGAGCTTTTCTCCCCGGGCCTCTACTGAAAATGGATATATGTCCAGCTAGACTAGCCCGGTCAACAAATGTAAAATAAAAATAAATAATAATAAATAAATAAATAAATAATAAATAATTTAAGCACTTGGGCTTCAAACTAGCTATCTTAAATAAAGAAGGTTTGCGGTCTACACTCTTATGACAGGAGGGGTAGCTTACATCCTTCTAAGCTGGTAATTGCTGATTGAAAGCTTATTGTGTTGTTATTCTAAAAGTGCCTTGGTGACTTTGCATTAAGAAGGTTTGTGGTCTACACTCTTGTGGGAAGAGAGGATAGTCATTGCCTTTCTGAGCTGGGAATTGATGATTGACAGCTTACTGTCCCTGTTATACTAAGTATCTTTGTTGTGGTTTCAGCTCGGTTAACTAAAGCTGCTCTCTGTTTGGCATCCTTTGCCAGAGATCCAGATTGTTTCTGCTTGAATATAAGTGATCCAAAGCTAAGAACTATATATTAAGCTTTTTTTGAGTTTGATCTGCACTTTTTCATATGTATTTTGTTGTTTTACTGAATTAATTTGTGCCTTTTTTGACTGTTTTTTTTTTTACCTTTGTGCCTGCTTATTACCTGCACTTGTTTTACATTGAATTATAGCTTAGTTAGGATAGACTAGATCCAGAGTTGCTGAATCTAGCCTGTTTCTCATACACTGGAACTCAAATCCAGTCATCTGACATTATGGAATTCACTTGCACCCCTGTGACAGAAGAGTATGGATATAGCCTTGACTGAGTTGGGGGTTGCTGGAGGAAAGATCATTGTGTGATTTCCTATTGTCAGACTAGTTTAAAACTGTTTAATTTCAACTGCATAAAAGCCTTGCATTTGCGAGTAGCTGCTCACTGTGCAATGGGGGTTATTGGTATCTTGTATAAAGGCAAATGGCTAGAATCTATTTTT
This sequence comes from Protopterus annectens, assembly GCF_019279795.1. Lineage (NCBI taxonomy): Eukaryota > Metazoa > Chordata > Ceratodontiformes > Protopteridae > Protopterus > Protopterus annectens. Next base: position 445,215,830 of record NC_056751.1, read on the forward strand.
CCCTAGACACCAGTCAGTGAAGCCCTCCCATGTTCCCTGCTGACCTGCAGGTAACTCAGCTCAGCAATGAGCATTGTCACCCCACTTTCCATCCCTGATCTTCTATAGAATAAGTCCCCTTATTATTCCCAGGGCTGATCTAACTTGGCATGTCAAAAATACGTACTTAATAATTACCTGCTACTAGGGACAGTCAGTTTCCCAAAATTTCATCAGCCAAGCTGATTGACATGGGCTTTCTGAGGCAAAGTAGTAATTACCTTATGTGTACTGACAAGTGCAAATACAATATGTGAGAAATGTAACTATACCATGAAACTAGAATCAGTCCTCTCACATAACAAAGAACAAGACAAAAAACAGGTTGCCAGCACGCACACCTCTCCACTCACACACGATAAGGTCAAGACACATAAACTCATATATACAGAGGTACTCACTAAGAGCCTACCAAAAGACCAATACCTCCCAAGCTCAAGCAAACTACACATACTGGTATGTGAATAGAATCCACCACTACACATAACACACATAGTGTCTCAACAATTAAGCCCTAAGGCAAAACACCTCAAAACCTAAATTCTAGTTATAGGCAACTCAATAGTAAGACAAAGAGATGTCTCTGTGTCCAGGATGGACAAGAAGAATGTCACAGTCATCTGCTAGTCAGATGCCAGGATCCATCAAATCATGGATGCACTCAAGTCTCTCAGTGGCAATTACCGTTATGATCTGTTATAGTACATGTTAGCATGAATAACTTGAGATGTACCTCTCTGAACTATATGAAGAGAGACAAGACTGAACTCTCATATTATGTGTCCTAGGCAGCATTCTACCTTCACCTATGATGATATCACAATTCAGACAAAAAATGATTGATTTCAATAATTGGCTTAGCTTCTGGTATCACACCAGGAGGATCCAGTATCTGACAACCTGAGAAGACATGTCCAACAGACCATGCTGCTGGATCTGAAGAGGTTGGGCTATGTGGCCTGATGAAAAGCGCTTTATGTGATTTTTTTTGTTTTTGTAATAAACAGTATGTTATTTCATCATGCTTGCAGGATTTATTTGGGCAGTTGGATACACTGTGGTGCTTCTTCTTTTGGTAGTACAGATCCAGTTTGTGTTTGTGTCTTAGAACATGCTGCTTTGCCAGAAATGGCCTTCACCTGTCTCCTCAAGGCTTTTGGATACTGATAAAGATGCTTGCCTCCCACATATTGCCTTTTTTACCCAATGCCAAAACAACAAAACTTATGGCTTGAAGAAATCCACTAGAGGTAAACTCAGGATCATGATGTTTAATGTTAGGAGCCTAAACAGTAAACTGCACTTCCAGGTAACACTCCTCAAGTTGGAATATGCTGACATCTATGTAGTCACTGAGACTTGGTTCAAGGCCACAGAGAGTACCCTGGCCATACAACGATACAATGCCTTTCACATGTTCAGACCTCAAAACGTGCATGAAAGAACCAAAGGTGGAAGTGTATCCATCTTCATTAAATAAACCAAGAAGAAACTACACAGTGTGGAGTGTGTGAAGATTTCTCCTTGGATTATGTTAGGATCCTAGTTCACTAATTAAACTTGAACTGTAAAATACATTCTACAAAATAATAAAATGGAAAATAGTAGGTAGTCCACAGTTGAGTTAAAATGGAATATCCTTTATTGAAACACACAGACAAGTGATCTTAGTTGAGTATAATGAAAATCATCAAAACATTCATTATTTATATATAATCAGGTTATTTGGAGCAAGGGAGTGGTTACAGAGGGTGGTTCTGTTAAGAGCAACAAAAGCTTTTAACTCATTCGTTTAACCAAGTCCCCCTTAGCACACTAACAACACGACTAACTAACAAAAATATCTACCACCTGACATCTATCAGAATAAATATTAATACTTATAAAAATGAAACACTTACTTTTGATTGCACTTTTATTCATTCAGACTATCAGAAAACAGCACCAATATCAGATATTTTCATTGTAATTACAATGTATGATATTTGTTTATAAGAATATTAACATGTAACATCAGTATTAGCATTAATCATGTAACATCATCATTAATCAGTCTCATATCAGACTTTTAATAGTCTTTTAAACAGTGAGGCAATTTTCTTAGTTATAGTATGCTTTTTATGGAGCAATAATCATTAAGGCCTGATTTTCTAAGGGTTCAGTTTCAGCTGCCACAGTAGTTCACATTTTTCTAAAACTTTAAAAATGTCTCCTTCCAGTTTCAAAAGGTCCACACAATCAATAATTTGAAATTTAAAGCAAGTGTATCTTTTGCAAAGCTGCTGCCATCTACCTGGATTTTTTTGTTACAACCTCTGGCTGAGAAGAACATTTCACACATAAAAGACTCTAATGATGTTTTAAGAAAAATAATAAATGTTACAATTGATGCTGATGGCATTTTATTAAGAGTAGATGTTGAGAATCATTATATACTGTATTTCCACATAATTATGGTAGTGAAACAGTGATTGATTCATACAGGAAAAACAATGGCACACCAGCACAACATGAAAAAATAGGTAAACTTTTAGATATGGTGCATAGCTACAGTTTATTACGTTTAATGGAAATTACTATAAATAAACAAAAGACTGGTATAGCTATAGAGGCAGCTATGGCCTTTAGCCTATAGGGGCAGCTATGGCCTTCAGCCTAGCCAACATAGCCCTAGGCAAGTGGGAGGAGGATTATGTTTTTTAACAACAGAGAATTCATGCAGCATATTACAGTGTATCTGCACTTTATTGTTGACATCTTTATTGTGTGGAAAGGAGTTTTTATCAGCTATCTGAATCAGACCACCAGCTTCCTGCATTTCATGTGTTCCTACATCCTCATCTTGGCAGTCTTCTTAGATATGCAGATTACTAAAGTCGTGAACCAAGGTAAAATTTATCCAGATATTTACAGAAAACCTACCAAAGTTAACCTCATGCTACATAATAAAAGTCTCCATCCCACCACAGCAAAATATAACATGTTAAGTCCCAGGGCTACAGGTTGGCTAGGATTACAACAAAAATATAACCCTTCCTTAAGAACCTAAATAATCTTGAAAATTATTTTTTTTGGTGAAGAGATACAAAAGCAATATGTTAAGAAACATTTTGGAACCTATAATTGAACAAAAATGTACAAATTCACTAGCACTTGACAGTCTTTGTAGGAGGGTGTTAAAGAAATCTATGGACAACAAATCTAAAGACATTTGATCTTGACTTTTACTGTTGACTATCACAGCATCATTAATATTATTAGACAGAACTGGGCCATAACTAGTGAAAGCTTGTATCTAATGGACTTCCTTGGAGAAGCTCCTTCAATTGCATAGCAAATAAAGAAACATCAGGAGTTGGGTAGATGGTAGCCCAGACCACTGGATACATGCACTAATAAGTGTGGAGCCAACTGTGTCTTTTGTTAGAACATACAGGAGGTAGACATGTTTTTCTGCCCTTATTTAAAGAAACCGATTAAAACCAACACAGGAGGTGACTGTAACTTAATGCAGATGATTTACAAGGCAAGCTGCAATGACTACAAAGCATTTTATGTGGGGAAAATACTCAACAGACTTAAAAGAAGGATTTCTGGCTATCTTTGCAAAATTAGTGCTAAGTGCAAGAATAATGCACTGGCTCAGCACCTGCAGCTTCACAGAGGGCACACTGGCTTTAAACTTCAAATTATTGGTCATTACAATAAAAATAACTGACATTGGTCCTGTTTTCCGATACTCTTGATTGCACTTTTACTCATTCAAAGTAAGTGCTTTTTTAGATGCCACACCTGAAGAGATCCCCAGGGTCTTAATGCTTTATTTTTTACATTTTCACTGTATTTTCACCTTAGCAATTATATATATGGTTTTCAGCCTACTTAGGTGTTCACTTGTAGATTTATACACATGTGCACTAAAATTATACTTTTTACACACAAACCTGATGAAGTATTTATTTGGTACAAAAGTGATCTTTATTAAATGTGTTTCAGTTTATAAGTTATTACTATTTTTTCTGATAGATGCCTAGTGGTAGATCTTTTTGTTAGTTAATTAGCAATTTTGTTAATGAGTTAGTTTCTTAATAAAGTTTGGATTAGTAGGTTAGCCTTAATAATCTGTTCTTATATTATATATTTTCTCTCTAGGTTTTAGTTTAATTTGTAAGGTAGCACAGTCTCAGTTTTTACTATGGCGTTAAGGGGGAAGGGGACTTGATTAAAGGAATACGTTTAATGTTTTTATTGCTTTTAACAGACCACCCTCTGTAGCCACTCCCTTGCTCCAAATAACTTGATTATATGTAACTGATGAATGTTTTTGGTGCTTTTCATTATACTAAACTAGGATCACTTGTTTGCGTGTTTCAATAAAGGATATTCCATTTTTAACTCAATTGTGGACTACCTGCTATTTTCTATTTTATTATTTTGTAGTATGCATTTCACTGTTCAGTTTTCATTAGTGAACTAGGTTCATAACATAATTCAAGGTGTGAACTTCATACCCTCCACACTGCGAAGTTTCTTCTTGGTTTGTTTTTGACCCAATATGGTTGCATAATGGATTTTCTTGAGACTTTGCGGAATACCATGAATTTTTCTTTTTGCATCTACATTAAATAGAAACACACCTCGAGACTGGTAAAACAATATGAATCTCTTAAGCTACTCCAGGTCCAAATAGCTAAAGGCAAAATACCCTATTGCCTACTTACCATGAACTAGGTGAAGCACACCACCTACCTGGACTTATTGGAGTCACTCAGTATACAGCCAAACACTTTGGCCATAGGAGATTTCAACTATCCTTCCATCAATTGAGTGACTTACACAAGCACAAATCTGATCACTGTGAGGTCCCTGAATTTTGTTAATTCACATGCACTGGAACAGTTGGTATGTACCCCACAAGGGGATCAAATGTCCTAGACCTAGTGCTCTGCAACATGGGGGTCACTACACTGTCTCCTGTCTGTTGCCCTCTCTGGTAAGTTCAGACCATAAATCAGTCCTGTTTGAAGTAAAGATCAGACCTGACACCCGCACAGGAGCAAAGAAGCTGAAAAAAATTCTCCAAAGCAAACTATAGCCTACTGTGAATCTAACACAACCAACAATGACTTCTATGCAGAATAGTACACAAATGCCCTGTACAGCCACTTAAACAAATATATTGACTCAGCTGTACCTGACAGGACTATAATCAGGTCTTCCCAAAAAAAACAAAACAAGCCATCCTGGTTGACTATAAGTTTAAATAATGTATATAACAAAAGAAAGAAACTGACATCTAAGAACAAGAGGCAGCTTAATCAACAGAGGAAGAATATCCTCCACCGCCTAACCAAGCAAACCAGGTATCTTGTAAAGTCCTCTAAGACTAGTTAAAATACTAAATTAGAATTCCTGTCTAAAGACAACTATAAGGCATTCTTTAGCTACTTCCAAAGCCTAAAATGGAATGCCCAGCTGTGTGTCAAATTTATAGCGAATGGTACCACTCACACTGAACCTGAGGAAACTGTTTACCTGCTAGCTGATAGATTTTGCAACAACTTCATCCCCCTATCCCCATTAGTGATACCCCAAAGCATTTCTGACACCAGTTCTCTACCAAATGTATCCAAAGAACAGGTCATACAAGCACTCTCCAAGGCCAAAAACATGGTCTCTATGGGACCAGTTAACATCCCAGGTTGCTTAGTAAACAGTCTAAAGCAAGACTTAGTTGAATTACTTGGCACAGTCTTTAACCATAGCCTGAGAACTGTCTTTATCCCAGCATAGTGGAGAACAGCAACAGTAATTCCCATCCACAAAGGGAATCAATCAACCAACTCAGGAAACTAATGACCCATAAGCCCAACCAGCCTTATCTGTAAGGCCATGGAAAGAATCATCATAGACATTATTAAAAAAGATACAGGCGACCTTCAAACTCTTGACCTGACCCAGTTCGGTTTTGTTAAGTGTAGATTTTGCTTATTAAACTTGCTTGACTTTTTTGAGAGTGTCACCAAAGCTCTGGTTGAGGGCAAAGAAGAATATACCATGTATCTTGATTTAGCCAACACAATCCCCCACTAAGGGATTATTGAGAAACTTTCCCAGCTGGGGATTAACCCATACAACACTCGATGGGTAGACAACTGACTCACCGACAGAATGCACACTGTCAAAGTTGGGGGTCCACCTCCACCAGTAGACCAGTTACTAATGGGGTATCACAAGGATCTATGCTGAGACAGCTACTGTTTGGAATCCATTTCTCTCAGGCCCAGGCTAAAGTAGATGGCCTATGGCATACCAAGTTTGCAGATGACTGCAAACTGGTTGCAATCATTGAGTCCCCCAGTGATGTAAACATATCACAGAAGGGGTTGTTAAAACAAATGATTGGTGCCAAAGTCACGCACTGAAACTAAATGAAAAAAAATGTCTTTATTACACCATTGGCAAAGAAGTAGTCCCTGCTAATTATGATATAGATGGCATCCCTCTAAGATCAAACCCAAGGGTGCAAGTCTTGGGAACACAGGTTGATAGCAATCTAAACTTAAATCGGAAAAATCAGAATCTTAAAAACAGAAATTGAACAAGTACGATATGTAAAACTTCTAGGAATTACTTTCGACAACAAACTCTCCTTTGAACAGCATATACTCAATACAGTAAAGAAAACCACTTCAAACTGGGCAAATTATGCCGACACAAACTATTCCTCGATAGACAAACTAAGATAAAACTAGCTAACACTTTCCTCATTCCACCCCTTATGTATGGGACCCCCATTTTCACCAACCTCCATGCATCCCTCAGTAATAAGCTACAACAAAATGCCAAAATTTGCCTCAAAACTGTCTAACCGCTCTCACCACTGCAGTGCTATCTCTAACCTGTCCTGGTTAGACTTTCACCACTATCTCCAATTTACTCAACTAACAATTGCCCATAAACTAATTTTCAAACCCATTAGCTGCCCTGTTCTCACATCCATCTTTAGCACATATACCCCTAATCAAACCATCCGCTCCTCAGAGAGATCCCTTGTAAATGTAGCTAAACCCAGTAAGAGAGCAGGAAACTACCTATACTCCTACAACATAGCCAAACTCTGGAATAGCCTCCCCTCATCTATTACTCAACTAGGCCCCCTAAATACCTTTAAAACAGCACTAAAAACCTACTTTTTACAAAATCCAAGATGTACATGCAAAATGCCATCTAAACCCCCATAACCCAAAACTCATTCCACCAACAACCTGTATATGCAGCTAATTTCAACTATGTACTTTGCCTGTGCATTGGTGCTTATACATATTTAGCATAATATGTTGTCTTTCTATATTTAGACTTGCTCTAAATGTCTGTTATAACTGTGATTTTTTTTCCAAAGCCTTTTATATTAACCTTATATTATTCTGTCTGTAATATTTTATTCTCTATATTTCATTTACTATATTTCATTTGCTATATTAGTTTGTTATATATCTGTGCTTGTTTTACTGTTGGAGCTTTTCTCCCCAGGCATCCATTGAAAATGGGATTTTAAACCCAGTGGACTTTCCCAGTCAACAAATGTCACTAAATAAATAAATAAATAATCAACATACGTTGATAGTGGTAAGGAAAGCCTTCTACATTGCGCATCTCATAAATAATGGCATTGCATCCAAGACTAAGGATGTTATAACTCCTCTATAATTGACCCTTATCAGACCACTAATTGAGTACAGTGTTCACTTCTGTATGTATCTCACCAGACACCTGCAGCAGCTGGAGAGACCACAGAGATTTCTAATCAAAGAATCCAGGGCATGCAAGATGTGACTTACATGAAAAGACCGAACGCCCTGTCACTGTACTCTGTATCAGATAGGCTGCGACAAGGTGATGTCTGCCTGGTTTACAGAGCAGTCTCTCACTTTACCCAATGGAAATGCTGCACATCTGCATATCAAATCAGACAAGAATCACTCACTCCAGGGATCTCAACCTAGCCTGTGACGTTAACAGAATATGTTGGAGAGAGAGATATATCTCCCAGAGATTGCCACTCCTCTGGAATAAGCTCCCACTTCATATGAAGCAGAGCTCTTCAATGACCCTTTTAAGCATAACCTTGACAATTGGATGGGTGACCAAAAATTTAACCTGGGGGTGGCATCTATGTCCCTCATGGACAGGGGTAGTTGGTGCTGATCATAGAACTGCTCTGCTAACAACGATCATCTAACTATGGCAATTAGGGTACATGGGTTTTTAAATGGCTAGGCCATTAACCTAGTAACCTTCTATGAATCGAGGAGTATGTCCTTGACTGTTCACAGGCACTACTTAATAATAGAATGTATTGCATGTCTTCCCCCAAACATTTATGCAATATTGTAATTGTTTTCTTCAAACTGCAGAGCTTTATTGGACATGAGGAACTGCATAACATGTCTTCCTGTATGACATGATGCCAGATCATCATAAAGTGTGTTTGTGCCTGTGTTCGTACATTTCTTGCGTGTTTGTGTTGTTTACATGCTGTTATGGCAGTGTCCACTGTAATGTCTTACGGTCTTGTCCAATATAATCCTGCACTAGATGTGGTCCATTTACAGACACCTTGAGCTACTGCAGTGTCATTAGATTTGTCATGTTATGTGTCACTTGTGTATTTTGATTGCTATTATATTACTGTGTATGATGCACATGTATAGACAACATATGCTTGTCTAAGACGTGTCACGTAATATACCCCCTATCTATGGGTATCCAATGACAAATGTTAAAAATGTCCCTTTCACCATGTCACAGCTGCTGTACACCTTATGATTTCTTTATACAGGATGGAGTAAATGACACAGCACTATAGTCAGATACCACACATACATTCTCTGTATATAAATGTCATATTCAATAACTACACTGTATGCAAATGGCATGTATTCTCTGTCCTTGATAACTGTTACCTCAGTTTGGTATATCAACATTTACTCCCTCCCCTTTCTTACAATGTTGTCTTGTGTGCCTCTCACATACATTGTTAGCATGTCCATTTTTAAGTTATGTACATGGGAATACACTTGAAAATAGGATTATTTATTATTACCATCTATATGGACACTTTCAGTTGAAAGCGTCTGTGGCATCATCATACTTGAATGCATTACCTGAGTACATTTTTTACATTTACTCTTCTCTTGTAATTACCCCTGCACTACTAGCATTGGATTCTGTGTAAATTAGCTAAAGTTCATGCCCCCTGCATCTACACAATTTCAAGTTCCATGCTTCATACTTCATACAAGCTGCCCATAAGTTTTCCTACAGGTATGTAGTTTGCTTTGCACTTTGTGCTCATGCTCCCAGCATCATTTTAGAGCCAACAACACTGTTGCTGGCCACAAAATGGGGCTCCAAAATGTGTAACATGATGAGCAACATGCAACTTCAGTAGGCACTGCTGCTCATCATGTTAACAGGCTGCAGTCATGTAGGGTTTGTATGAATAAATTTAAATTTTAAAGGATGCACACTAGTTAAATTCAGATAGAATTAACTATTAACGAATTTTGCTGTCCTATATAATTTACTATCATAAAAGCAATCCTGGGTATTTCTAGCAATATCTAAAGAACTCAACCTTATTTCCCTCACTACTTTTTACAAATTAAAAAAAATGGTACTCTTATTAATATAATGTAAAAAATTATTCAAGTCTTATTAATATAATGTAAAAATGTATTCAAATGCTCATCTGAATCATTCCAAAGAACAATTTATCAGAATAAAATTTATAAAGCAAAACGTGAGAAATTAAACAGTTTTGTAAGCAATTCACACTCTTCCACAAAGATGAAGAATCTACAAATTATTCAAACATGGTTTAAGTTCCTTAAAGAAAATTTCTGAAAAAATCAGATTAAGATAGCCAAATCTGCATATGAAGTATCATTGATTAAGAATGCTGATATTCAAATATTTTATAATTTTATTAGCAGTTTCAAAAAGAGTAATAATAGACTTGGTCCTATGTTAATCAGGTTACAATTCTTTGTTGTACTATACTGCTACTTCACCTCTTTAGTTTCATCAGATAATGTTACTGAAATCCTAAATCTTGAAAAATCTCATAATTCATGTTCATTAATCACACAGGATATGGTGACATCTGTTTAAATGTCATTATAAAAAGAACAGTGGTGCTGGCCTTGTTTGATTCATATCTTTTCCGGCCAAATGATGCACTCTTTAGCCTCATAATTTAATATGGTATTAGTGACCAGTACTGTTCCTTAAATAAGACAGATATCTCTTATGGACAAGCAATTTAAGATGTGTTTGTTATCAGTTCTAAACATCTATTAGAAGGTACTAGTACTTGTTGATTTTAAACAGCATGGTTTTATGAAGAAAAGATATTTTTTTTCCAATTTGACTGAATTTTATGAAACTTTCGCGAAACCCTTAATAATAGTCTTACTGTGATTCTCAGCTAGAGTGTCTTCTGCGTGGAGACATGCGTGAATGGGCATACCTTCGTTGAAGGTTGTGCATCAGGCCTGGCAAGCCGGTACATAAAAATCAACTGCCAATCATTAGTGGACCGGAGTTCCGCTGTGGCGACCCCTAACCGGGAAAAGCCGAAAGACACAAACAAAGTGTATGGGTGCACACTTAGATCTATCAAATGCTATTGATAATATTTTTCATTAAATAACACTTAATTCACTAGCAAAACATAAGATAAATCCTGACAGTATAGTATAGGTCAGGTGCTGGCTTAGACATAGATGTCACTATGTTGAAGTTTGGGACACTTTTCAATCTGGTTAGAGACTGCCACTGGTGTCTCACAGGAGTCTGTTTTACTCCTTATACCGTTCATGTTTATATCTAATTTTTGATTATTGATAACACATTTTGGCTGTCTAAATATGTTGATGGCTTTAAAACTGAAATGTTACTATAATCTTTATGAACCTATTATCAAATTATTTAGCTTTTATTTCATATGTGTCTGAACTATTTGAAAGGTTAAGTAATATCGGTTTAAATATTAGTTCATCTTAGAGTATTATGTATTTTGATTCATTTCAGACCTGAGCAACCTTTTATTTTAGGAAATATAGTCATACAGGAATGGGATGAATGCAGAAACCTTGGTATATATAAGTTCTAACGTAACATTAAAAAAATGCATGTGCTGTTAAACCAAAGGTTGCATGAATCATGGGCCTTCTTCTGATAATTTTACTTTTTTGCCATTTCTGTTACAGACCTATTGAAATTAGTTAATATTTGTATTGGATGGCTCCCAAACTCATAGTCAAGTCCTTGGATGTTGAGCGCAAGTTAAGATAAGGGATTAGAAATGGTTGAACGTCATACTTAGTGAATGCTTATGGAAATCATCCATGGAAATTTAAGGTAAGATATGCACAGTAATAAGCACCCTGCCTTAACACCACACCAATAGAAAAAATGAACACAGATTAAATAAAAAAAGTAATGTATAAGTACCTGTTCCTCCAGTGAATAAGGAAATAATGCACACAAGTCTAGCACAAAATGTCCCACACAAAGTTAAAGCCCCAAATCAAGCAAAAGCAAAGTCAAATTCCTAGTACTGTGATCATTTTATCAAATGGGTCCATGGCTCAATGAATTGCAAAAAATGGGAACGAAATACCTAGCATTGTGAGATTCACACCATGGATACAGGGTTACAGAATCTGTTACTCTATCCACTAGACCATAGAGCAGCTCACTGCCACCAGCAGCAATTATCTTCACTGACTTATTAAGTATAGACTCTCTTCCCCCACCTTCTTATCTTTTAATATAATGTTGTCAATGTTTCTTGATGATTTTGTGAGTGTTCACTTAGTAGGACGTTTGATGATTTTTGATCACTTATCTGGAGATCAACATCTCAAGATCCAACTACAGTAAGGGTTCTGTATTACACTTATAAATTAATAAAATTCATTATTTTATACATCTTCTAGAGGTGATCTCCCCATATTAGAACGTGTTTAAAGAAAATTTGCTAAAAGTCTTAAGTGCAGGACAATCACGTTTAGCTAATTTAACTTGTTTCAGATTAAACATCATTGGTTACATGGCAGACTGTGCCTAACATATCACAGATTTCATGATAATGAAACTGACATTTGTTTAGTATTGAGTTACTACAATAAGGGCAAATTTTACATGAAGCAAATTATGCCTTTCAAATAGCAAAATGCAGATCAAGGTTTATCCCCCAACTTGTTGTGAGATCCTAGAAGAGACAGTGATTACAAGTATGGAAATGTAAATCACTAGTAATATTCAAGAAATCCTTAAATGCATGATTTGGTTTGGTTTAGTTTGAATGCCTTCAGGATGAGGTTGGAGCCTGCATTATAATGGCTCTTAACCTTTACACAGCTTACCAGAAACTTTTTTCATGAATGTAGTGTCTAGTGCTTTTCTAATCTGGCTATTAAGTAATTGTACATATATTTTCATAATACCAGTTCATTTTTTGTTTTAGTACTGTTAGGTTACACGTTCTTAGTTGTCTGTTAATAATGTGCTTTCAAGCAGTTTAGAAAGTTTATTATTCTGTTTTGCTGAAAATGTAATTTTCAGTTTGGCTAGCTGCTGTCATAACAATCAGCATTTTTGTTTTAATTATTATTCTCTAATTTAAATCTTTATATTCTAATTTCAGATTTATTTCTAATGAGTTTATTTAGATGTGAAATTGTGTTGTTGATGTGCTGTGTATATATATTTTGCATGTGCGGTGTGCAGTTACTTTTATGTTGAAGTGAATAAGAGCTGTAGCCCATTTAGTTTAAATGTTAACATCATCGTTATATTTTTAAGCCATCCCCTCCAGTAATGTATCCTTTACTTGTTATACAAAGACATTTTCCACCCAATCCAATTTCTATTCACAGACATACTATCCCATTCCATCAAGTGTAAGTACAGCCAAAAATTTAAGATCTACATGCCTGGATATCACTGTATTCCTTAGATACTCTAGCCATCACTGAAACATGGCTTAAATCCAATATGAAAGATACAGAAATACCACCTCCAGGCTATAACATTATGAGGCTTGACTGACCCCACAAAATGGGAGGCAGAGTCACCCTACTGTACCCCAGCTCCTATAACTTCTCCTCCTATTCCAACTTCATCCCCAAATTTCACTCAGCCAAAATACTTATAACACCTTAAAGTTAAACTCTAAAAAATACTTTGTATTATTATCTTCACACACCCCTTTTAAACAACATACCCATACTTAAAGAATTTCTCTCCTGCAAATCTACTACTGTTATTTACAAAATATCATTCTGGGTGATGTCAATACTGACTTGTAAACTGTAACCTCTGAGAGTCCCTCATCTTGCATAAATCTATTTTGTCTGATTGAATTAATCACAACACCTACTAGATACAACAAAGCAATAAGGGCACAATTCTTGTTTTGATTTTAGTCTCAGACCCCAGTAAATATACCATCATTGGAACCTATCTCAGCTACCTAAATGATCATCACCCTGCATACACACACAAAGTTACCACTCATCACCCCAATACCTACCAAATTAAATTAACCAGAAATCTCAAAAATTTTAACAAAAACTTATCAAACAGTATCCTAAGGTCCTCCATCTGGTCTATACTAAAAACTTTCCCATAGGATGATATAGTTACAATTTTAATATCGTTGTTAAACACCATGAATAACGTTGCTTCTGTAAGTATAAAAAAATTAAAAGTAAAACAGACTCCCTGGCTATTCATCTTTACCAAAAACATTATGCGTATCAAAGGCAAGGATTGGAGGGAGTGGCTAAAGAAGAACCTTTCAACAATACAGAGAGCTCTTAATCAAGCTAAAAAACAAATATTCAAAGATAAAAACAATACTATGACTATGACTTAATCATAAAAACCATCCAATTGTATTCTGGTCTTCTGTTCACACACTACTCAATCCTAGCTTAAAAGAAGCTCCTTTTCTCTCAAGCCTGGTCCCCCCCATGAAGTAACAATTACATTTAATAAATACTTTACGGAGAACATTGCTGCCCTCACCATCAGCACATTACCCTCTCTGTACAAACTCAGAATATATTACCAAACGCCTACTCTGCTACCTTATTAACCTCTGAAAAATATGATTCCAAACAATCCTTAGCCACAAATGCTAACAGCATTACTCAAAACCTGTACCAATATCTACTACAAAAAATGCTTCTCAAACTTAAACCCTGCACCACAACTACTAATGACCTCCCACCTGAGTACCTCAAGATGACAGTAGAGGCCATATCTTACCCAGTCGCTATCTTAATCAATACATCCATGCATGAATCTTATGTCCTGGTTATTTGGAAAAGATCATATGTCATCCCACTGCACATATGTTTATCTTTATTAGATGTTTTTTACTTTTTAAAGTTTTTACTGATTCTGTTACTATAGAGTATGTTTCAGTTGTTACCATCCTGATATCTCCAGAAGTCTCGGACTTTTGCCCCATTGCAGTTCTCTCCCCTCTCTCAAAAAAATCCTAGAAAAATGTTGCCATGCACAACTTCTTTACCATCTCCTCTCAGAACAGCTTTTAACCATTACTCAGTGCGGATTTCACCCTGGCCATAGTACAACTACTGCACTGTTATCCTTTTTAGATAATGAAAACAAGAAGCTGGACTCTGGAAACTTTATCTCTTCCATAAATGGATCCATATAAAGCCTTTGATATCATCTCGCATAGCAAACTCCTTCAACAACTGCTCCACCATTGCTTATCCACTCCTTCACTTCAGTGGTTTAAAAACTACCTATCTGATAGACAGCAAACTGTTATATGGCAATATACTTTCTCCTCTTACCTCCCCATTACTAGAGGTATACCCTAAGACTCACTTCTTGGTCCACTTCTGTTGAACATTTTCATTAAGGAAATCTATACCTCTACTAGGAAAGCTTCACTTACACAGTCTGCTGATGATTCAACACTAATATGCTTATCTGACACTCTGGCACATCTTGAAATCACATAAAAAGCCTTCACCTCTCTTGAAAACTGTTTTCACAACGCCCAGTTAATATGCAACCACTGATAAAACAAAACTACTAATATTCATCCTCAAAGCACATCTGAAGGACATGTCCAGCTTCAAAATCTTGTCTCTTAATACAGAGATAGAAACTATATTCCATGCAAAACTGCTTGGTGTTATAATTGATGACAACCTCATAGTTTAACTATACACCCTAGCAACCACTTATATCATTTCTTCACTCATATATGGTGTTCCTCTCCTTACCAACTTGCAAATATCTGTTAAAACTGAGCTTAGAATATGTTACAACAAAAGTGCTAAATTTGCTGCCAATAAACAGTACTACACAAATCACTGCAAGTCCCTTAGAAGTTTGAACTGGCTTAACCTATGCAATACCTGGACTTTGTACAACTGGCTACTGCCAACAACATCTTTTATAAACCCCATGCCTGCTCTGCACCAAGTTCTAGCCTTCCTTCTTATCACCCAAAGAAACCCCTTTTTTTTCTAATGATTAACTTTTCACCATTTATAAACCTCAAAAAGCAATTGGAAATAACTTTTACTAGCCTGTTGCCAAAAAGTGACTGTTAGAACTGTAGCATAGCATTATTCCTTCAAGCACCTTCTGAAAGACCACCTATCAAACCCATGGCTCTGTGCATGCTATACCCCTGGGTGAATCTTATCAATCTTGTTTACTTTTCTCAAACCTTGTCTGTAAAGTTTCTCTACCTATCACCACTTCCATACCTTTACGTGATTATCCTACCCTCTCTATCACTTTATATAACCTCTTCCTTTCACGTCCTACCATTTATACTAATGCATTCTAATCTGTCTCCCTCTTTATAATTACAATTAAACTAAATAGATGACTTTTACTAATTACTACTGTGAATTGCCAAAAGGGTACTGTTCAGAATTGTATATAGTGTTTTACTTTGCTTTTTTCTCATTGTTCTCTTTGTAACTATTTTTGTAATATCTATACACCTTACAATATTGTTGATTATTTTAAAATGCATAATTTTCATCTGTTTTTTTCTTTATGTAATGTCTGAAAGCACTTTTTTCTGTGTTAAATGAAGCTTATTTTCATGGCCTCTGCTAAAAATGGGCCCTTGTGACGCAGTTGGACTTTCACAGTCAACAAATGTCAATAAGGGAACTTTACTGGATTTTACATCTACAACCAGATAAAACACATAATTTGAATGGCAATTTCTCTTTAAAACCAGGCTAAAGCAAAGAGGTTTATATAAATGATGCTTACCTTGATTTAATCATGAATGGAGCATATGACCTTTTAGACCATTTTTATTGAATGTTTTGAATTAAATTTTCTGTATTTAACTAGTGTGAGTTTTATTTTTTTATAGTCTGATGAATCCGAATGTATGTGTGAAAGCACTTACTGCGTTTACTTTTTTGATGTTTTATTAAAGTTCTGCCTTTTACAGCATATATTTTTTATTTTTGATATTTTCCCATATGTTCAATGACACTCTACCACCATTACCAGTGGGTCTGAAGAAATGGTAAGCATAAAATCTAGTCTCAGAAGGAGTTGAATCTAAGGATTTAAATCATTCCAGATAGCAGTGCATACATGGATGTGCTCCAAATGCAAAAGTGCCTTGAGGTCAGGCAACTTATTCGTAATGCTCCTGGTGGTGACTAGAGCTACCTTAATTCTTTCCAGTATGGCATTTGAGGTGCTTATCAGGTAAGGATGTTCATTTATTCTTAATGCTCCTGGTGGTGACTAGAGCTACCTTAATTCTTTCCAGTATGGCATTTGAGGTGTTTATCAGATAAGGATGTTCATTAGATGAACACAGCCTAAACAGGCACAACAGGAACAACAAGAGCTTTGGCCAGCCTGCATCAATCCTTGGGCAAAAGACATAGACTGTATTTTGCAAAGCAAGATGGACTGGTGATCAGTTTGTCCAAGGGTAGTACATACTGAATACTCTAGGAATGACAGCAACAACTTAGTTGTTGAACTTTGTTATCTTATCCTTCTATCTGAGCATAGTTCTACATGAATGGAGGATTCCACTTAGATCCATTGTTTTAGCCTTTGCTGAAGCTAGTATGGTAATCTCCAACATATCCTCATGCATGGTCTTGAGAGGTTTTCATTATAGGTCATTTACCCAATGTCATACCTCTCAACCTCTTAGATCAATAATTCTGGACAATGCCATAAATGGTGGAGGGACAAAGGCCCAGATATAGGGATAATTTTTAAATATTGCTCTTACAAACTGAGAAAGTTGATAGAATAGCAGGTTATGCAATGTCATGAATTTTCTGAATGGTATGAAGTCCGAAGTTTTAATGTTTGTTATTATTTTCTGACTTCAGTCCTCAATGATTTGCTAGTGATTTGCCAGAATACCACAACATTATGAGAAACAGGCCAAAAGCATTAGGCAGAAATCTGGATATTTACGAAAATCTGAGTTGAGAGGTATGCCCCACGAGGACTACAATCAAGTTGCAGTCATACTTGCTGTAGGAAAGTGTGTATAGTAATCTAGGTAGGTCCACTTTCTTTGCTGGGAGACAGCTGACTATCAGCCTGTGTTCCTGCCTTGTGTCTGTAGAATCCGTGTAACAGCTGAGTCATTGATAACTAGCATGCTTCCAGTATTTCAATTAAGTTTTCTATTGGTGTCGATGCAGAGGTATATGGACTAAGTATAACAAGGGGTTTATGCTGATGCTGAATTTTAAGAGTTCTAGGAGTCCTGAGGAAAGAGTTTTAACCGTATCAGTGCATGATAGGTTCATATTGTCAGTATGATGATGCTGCATTTGCTTGGATGGGGGTGGGACAGTGTGATCCTCATTAAAAGTAATGGACTCTGAAAGGGATGCGTCAAAGTCAGCTGTGTATTTACACATCTCATTAATAAGTAGCCTTCTGTACGGAGGCTGTATGTCCTCCCCGTGGTTGGTTGACCTTTAAAAACATGCAGGTAGGCATGTGTGTGCACCATCTGTGAAGGTTGGACATTGGGCTGGCAACTTGGCATTGTAAAAAAACTCCACTGCAAATCATAAGCGGACCTGTGATCTGCTGTGGTCAACCCCTAACCAGGATAAGCCGAAAGACAACAACAGCAACAGTGATAAGTAGTTGTATCTTTACTAAATTACACTTGTCACATCAGTACACAAGTCGGATAGTTCTTTAATGTGCTTTGTGATATATAATCATTATCAAACTTTAATGACAGACCTTAGAGAGTTCACAGAGTTAAACTAGTCATGTTTCTTGTTGCTGTCATTTAAATGAGTCTTTGTGGGGTCTTTCTTGCAGTATTTACTAAAGGGTTTGGTTGTGAGACCTTTTTACCCTCTGGATAAGTTCATATTTGGGATATTTTGCAGTCACCCTAATGTTATGGAGATCAGGCTTGCGTTTAAGCTCTTTGTTTCCAAAGTATAGCCAAGTAATTTATTTATACTGCACTGATGAGCTCATAAAAAGGGTAAAACACGGCATGGCTGCAGATATTGGGGGATGGCTTTATTGACTTTAATGCACCAGTAAGGACTTAACAAATTGAAAGAAAAATATCACAAGCATTTGCAAGCCATGTAGTTGAAATCCTGTTATGTCCTTAACGAGTCATTTACATACAACATATTGGTCCCCCACTACAGGAGATGTAAGGTAATGCACAATGAAGACTCAACATTGCTGGGTCTTTCTTATAATTTTTAATAAATGGTTTGCTTTGAGATCTTTTTACCCCTTGGCTTGGATGTTATTTGGAATATCATGTAGTTATCCAGATGTTTTGGGCATCAGACTTGTTTTTAAGGTCTGTGTTTCTAATGTATGGCTAAAGAATCCACACATGCTGTATGTATGATCTCAGAAAAAGAGTGCAGCATGGCATGTATACAGCTAGTGGAGTATAGTTTTATTGGAATGAGTGCATTAGGGAAATTGTAAAGAAGTGAAAAAGCCATGATATGTAGCTGTAAGGCTCGTATATCCTTAATGAGTCATTTGTATACATCCTTCAGATCTCTACTTCTAGAGGTTTATGGTATTCCACAGTGAAGATTTAGGCTTTGTTGGGACTTTCTTGTAGTTTTCACTAAGTTGATTGTTTGTTTGCATATCCTTCTCCCCCTTTGATTTGAATGTTGCTGTCTTGTAGGAGACAAATCATACTACTGTAGATACAAACCCCCAACCATGACTCCACCTATCTGGACTTACTTGAATCCATCAAGATTCAACCCTCTACCCTGATCCTCGGTGACTTTAACTACCCAACCATAGAGTGGAAGACCTATTCTAGCTCAAACATGAACGCCCTGAGATTCCTCAACTTCGTCAATGCCAATGCATTGGGCCAGCTGGTCAAACCCCCACAAGAGGTGAAAATATCCTGGACCTGGTACTACCCAACATGAGTAGCCACTGTAGCACCCCTACAGTGCCATCCTCCTTGGTAATATCAGACCATAAAGCAATCATTTTTAAAGTCACCATCTCCCCTGCCCCCATCCCAGCAGGGTCGAACAAAAAATCTTTTCCAAAGCTAACTACAACCTCCTGAGAGCAGGTATAAGCAGTTTCAAAGCCACCATTCCTTCAGTTGAATCAAGCACTAATGTCCAAGCATACACCAAAAAAACTATATGAGCACCTGTATAGCTGTGTGGACTCAGCAGTACCTGAGAGGATCAAATCATCTTCCTCAAGGAAAAGTAAACCTGTTTGGTGGGGAGCAGCAATAAACAGACTCTATAATAAAAGGAAAAAATTGCTGTCTACGGCCAAGAAGAAGCAGGTGCCATGTTGGAAGCAATCTATCCTTTGTCTCAACAAAGCAAATAAGGTAACTGGTGAAATCCTCTAAGGCTAACTTTGACTCCAAATTGGCCACATCCACTAAAGACAATCGCAAGGCCTTCTTCGCATATGCCCACAATCTCAAAGGTAGCTCCCAAATCTGTTCTGAATTGCTGGTCACGAATACCACATACACAAATGCCATAGATATAACCAACCTGCTGGCAGATAAGTTCAGTGAAAACTTCACCCCCTGTGCTCCCCAACAGTAAACCAGGACATTGCCATCACTGCCCCCCTCCCCTCATCATCAGGGAGCAGGTTATTAATGCCCTCTCAAAGGCAAAATATCCAGCCTCTATGGGACTCAACAACATCCCTGGCTGTGTCCTACATGAACTCAAGCAAGAGTTCTCAGCACCACTAGGCACCCTATTCAACCAAAGCCTGTGCACTGGCTTTGTCCCAGCAGAATGGAGGACAGCCACTGTCATCCCTCTGCACAAAGGTGGAGCATCCACTGACCCAGGCAATTACAGACCCATCAACCTAACTAGCCTGATCTGCAAGGCCATGGAACTTATTACCATGGACATTATAAACAAGGGCATTGGCAACCTCCAAACACTTGATCCAACACAGTATGGTTTTGTCAAAGGGAGATCATGCCTGTTAAACTTGGTCACCTTCTTCGAAACAGTAACCAAAGCCATGGATGAGGGCAAGACTGTACACACCGCCTACCTTGACCTAGCCAAAGCCTTTGACACTATTTCCCACTCGGGTATAATAGATAAACTCTCCCAGCTAACCATCAACCCATTTGTTACCAGATGGATAGCTAACTGGCACACTGATAGAACCCACTCAGTCAAAGTAGGAGAAGCCAGCTTTTGTCGTAGACCCATAACAAGTGGTGTACCCAAGGATTGATCTTGGAGCCTCTACTGTTTGGGATATACTTTTCTGAGGTGCAAGCAAAAAGTCAGTGATCTATGGCTGACCAAGTTTGCAGATGACTGCAAGCTGGGCACTGTCATAAATTCCCCTAGTGATGTGAACATCCTTCAAGAGGGCCTTAACCAAACTAATGACTGGTGCTAGAAGCATGGCCTCAAACTGAGTGCCAAGAAATGCATCATTATCCCCATAGGGGAATATGGTGTCCCCACAAATTATCACATTAATAACAACATACTAAGCATGCAATCAGTCATGAGGGACTTGGGCACCTAAGTTGATAGCAACCTGACTTTTGACCACCATGTTGCCTCCGTTGTACAGAAGGCTTTCTACATGGCCCACCTCATAGGTAAGGGTATTTCATCCCGGAACAAGGAGGTCATAATATCCCTGTACTTCTCCCTTATCAGACCCATTATCGAGTACAATGTACCCTTTGGCATGTACCCTGCCAAGCACATGCAGCAGTTGGAGAGACCACAGAGGTTCCTGACCAAGAAAATCCATGGTTTCAAACACCTGTCCTAGACAGACTGCTCAGAGGTGACCTGTGTCTGGCATACAAGGCCATTTCAGACCCAGCCTTGATGGAGTTGCTGCATATGGCAAATGGTAGAACATTTCAAACTAAAGGAAACTACACTTGTAAAAGTGTAGGTGTAATTTATGGGATTAAGTGTGGAAGTGGTAAGTTTTATATTGGTGAAACAAAAAGAAGTCTGGGAGAAAGAATAAAAGAACATGTGAGAGACATCAGAAGTAATAAAATAATAAGTCCACTTACAGAACATTGCAATAAAAAGCATGGGGGAGAATTTATGAATTTACAAGTTTCCGTTTTAGAAAAAAATAATTCTCGTTCTTTAAGTGAAAATAGAATAAAATATCTCCTTAGGAAAAAAGAATCAATTCTCATATTAAAATACAATACATTGCAATCCACAGGACTTAATAAAGAATGTCATTGGAGGAGTTTTATACAGCATTGTTACTTTAAAAGTATGAATTTTTTACTTAATTGATTGCACCTTTTTTAGGTGAGTGACTAACAGATTAATTGATTTGGTTTTATATAAAAAGGAATGTTTTTTACACACAAAGTACTATGAAAAGGCTGTTTTAGATGAAGCGATAAGAGAGATTATTGTGTTGCTGTTCGTTGTATTTTACAAGAAAGATTGACTTGCTGCTATTTATTTCATCTTTTGGACACTGCTTGAAAATTTTCTGCTGCTATCCAGTATCTGGTGACAATCATTTTGCTGCTATTTGCTCAACTAAGAACAGTCAGTCAATAAACGGGATTGAATCTTAAATCCAGGAGTGTGGAGTTTTTTTGGTTCCCGTGGTTCGTTTTCAGCCTTGAAGTAGTTGCTGCATATCCGTAAACTAAACTCCACTTGTACAACATGGATGCAAGGTCTCAATCTGGTCTCTGACATTAAAAGAACTTGTTGGTGGGATAGATTTGTGTCCCAATGACTCCCCCATGTGTGGAATAGACTTCCTCTCCATGTCAAGCAGAGTACCTCATTAGCCCTCTTTAAGAGGAACCTAGACAACTGGATGAGAAACAGAAAATATGCCCCTGGGATCCCATCTGTGTCCCTGCTGGACAGGGAAAACAGGTGCTGACTTTATGGGAACATGGTTGAAATTCTTGGATAGGCTTATAAATTCCTCCGGGTCAATAGCCTAGTATCATGCTATGAACCAATGAACCTATGTGCTATTTTACTGGCACCTACAGGCAGTCATAGCAGTCCTATTACATTAACAACATTCTCTCTGTGATGCCACCTATGGACCATTTTGTTCATAGGTGTGTACTAGACTAATGACCAATAGGGCCTTTTAATCCTGGACATGTATCCCAAATCTCTGACAAGGTCTGATATCCTTGATAAGTGTAAGCAGGGGCCTGGGAGATGAAACATTTACAAACAGGAGTGTTGGAGAGGAACTATTTACAGATAGCCTGTGTCCAGTAGAGACATAGGTGCCAAACCAGGGATGAATTCCCTGTTCCCCAACCAACTCTCCAAGTTACACTTGAATTGGGTCAGGGAGGAACTCTGCTTCTCATGGATGTGGAGCTTATTTCAGAGATGTAGTTGTCTTTGGAATACATGACTGTCTCTCCAGCAGATCCTATTTATATCACAGGCAAGAAGTCTTTAGAATGGTTAATTCTGGTAGTGTTTGTTTTGTGGATATGCAGGAGGTCCTTCAGGATGGGGGTCTAACAATACTCTGTATGCCAGTCATAAATCTCCCCTCAATAGCCTGTAGGAGACAGAATGCAGGGATAAGGCTTTGAAGTGGTCTACATAGAATATGTTACTTATGCCCTGTATTCTTTTTACGAGGAATATTTGTGGACATTCCAATTGTTGGATGTGCCTGGTTAGGTACGTATGTAGGGGCCTAGTACTCAGTGATAGGTCTGATGAATGCTGAATAGAGTGGAACAATGACTTCCCTTTGTTCATAAGTTGCTCACCATAAAACCATTTCCTCAGTATTGTAGACAGATAATGGTCAATGGCTAGATTACTGTGTGTGTCCCCAATTTCCTGACTACTAGGTAGGTAGACTCATAGGGGTGTGTTGTCAACATGATAGTTACCAGGAGTTGATGACTTCCCAAAGGATACTATTATACATTTCTTAGTTTCTTAGTTTTAGTCAATGGATCTGATACAAGTCATTGGTTGGTTTCAGCCTCCCTGGAGAGCATTAGTGAAAATGTGAGTTTTTTGACTGCTCCTAATTTGCAAGCATCTGCAAATCTGGTCAATCACACCTTCAGAGAAGTAAATGCCAAAATGTAGTGGTTCCAGGACCGTTTATTAAATTACAGGTCTCCCAACTCTCCTTCTCGATCTATTTATCTATTCTGTACATGAATGCATGTCTGTGGATCAGGACTTCAGTCTGTTGCCACAAAAAATAGTCTATTAAACTAATCAGATTCCTGACTACTTTCATAATCCCTTACAGAATAGTTTTTGCCATTTAAGAGTATTTTTTTTTTTTGTTTTTTTTTAAGAATGAAGAGGCATTCCTATCCTTTTATTGTCTCACATCTATATAAACAAATTCTGGGATCACACAATGAGTTGGAAGGGATGTAATACTCACCACCTGACTGTATCATGACCTACTGCACAAAGCTGCTTGCAATTTGTGATCACCTTTGAATGTGATCAGCCAGTATACTAGCTGTTTATACAACTAATTGCATGCAGATACATAGAAAGATAGATATAGATATATGGATATGCATAGATATGAATAATATTATATAATAATATATAAATATTAATAGATACATGCACACACACACACACACACACACACACACGCATACAGTTTGGTAGACATACAGACCTAAAATAATTAAGTAGAGACCACGTTTCTATAAAATAATATTGTTGTATTAAATAGATGAAAAATACTGATGCAGTTTCTTCTTGTATATACTGGTGAAGCAAAGACGTTTTATAATCTTTGCTTTCAGTCTGACAAAAAAAAAAAAAAACACAGCTTGCCATATCAAGTCCAAGATTGTTTAAGGTGATTCCAACCTGCTTATACTTTTGGGTTTCCCAGTTAACAATATCCAGGTTTCTTCGGGTAATTATGGAATATCTTCTTTTAACTGAAGCACAATTTCCTTTCCTAAACTGCAGTTTCATGTACAAATGCCCCCCAAACCCCCCCCCCCCCAACATCAAGAGGCTTTGTCAACTGGCCTGGCTAAGAGGATAAATCTTCCTTTTATGCACTATTTTAACACAATAATTGCTCAGTAACTAAAATTATTTTGGGAAGCCTTGTAAGTTAAAGAAGAACATATTAAAGTAGCACTTCTTTTTGCCCAATTAATAAATACATTCTGTTGGTACTAATTACTGTTTACATTATTTCTCTTCAGTTTTGTAGTGTTTTGATACGTCTTAGGGTAGACTCCGTGAATTATATTATTTATGGGCTCCCTGTTTGAAATCCTTGATTTCAGGCACACTTGGTGGGTTCTGAGCACTAGGAAGACCATCTTTTTTGTGGTGGGCCAAGCCAGATCTATGTCTTACAGTAAACCTAAATGACTTTAAGGACAGCACTGTCCTTCAGAGTTTAGTAATTCATTATATTGTCTAAGTAGCCACACAAGGTGGGTGGGTGGCTGCATGATCTAGAACCAGTGTAAAATCCCTGATAAGTATTGTTGTGAAGGGTCTGACAGGAGAGTATACTTCATCTGCAAAATTCCTTTTTTATAGTGGCACACTTCATCTCTTCCCTGCAGTTTAAAAGCATATAAGGTATCCTTCCCCTTCAGCATGATAAGAAACCTTTAAGCTAAGTATATCTCTAATTCTTCAGCATAAACTATTAAGTTTTCATTTCATCCAGGGATGCTAATACAGATGCTGAAGATAATGCTTTCTTTCACCCCTTTCAACACTTTTCTTCCCTCTAGATTCCATTTTACTGTAAGTGAAATCCTCCGGTTTCTTAGATCTATAAGAGATTGTGCTATATATGACAAATGCGGATACAAATCAGTAGTAGTACCCAGCTAATCCTAACGTTATATAGGTTCATCTAAGCAAGATATTTGAAATGATGTTCATGTTGCATTGCATCAAACTTACTGTTGGCCAACATGGTGCTGGCGGAAACTGGGCTACTGTTGACCGAAGGAGGAGAAGAGGCGGAAGGCATGCCCAAAGGCAGGTAAAGGCTAGGACTGTGATAGTGAGGGTTGGAACTTTGAATGTTGGCAGTATGACTGGTATAGGGAGGGAGCTAGCTGATATGATGAACCAAAGGACGGTTGGTATATTGTGTGTGCAAGAGACCAGATGGAAGGGGAGCAAGGCTAGGTGTATCGGTGGTGGTTTCAAATTGTTTTATCATGGTGTGGATGGGAGGAGAAATGGCGTAGGCATTATCCTGAAGGAACAGTATGCTAAGAGTGTTTTGGAGATAAAAATAGTGTCGGATAGAGTGATGTTTATGAAGCTGGAAATTGATGGTGTAATGATGAATGTTGTTAGTGCATATGCTCCACAAGTTGGGTGTGCGATGGATGAGAAAGAAAAATTTTGGAGTGAGTAGGATGAAGTGGTGATGACTGTACCCAAGGGTGAGAAACTGGTGATTGGAGCAGATTTCAATGGGCATGTTGGTGAAGGGAACAGAGGGGATGAGGAAGTGATGGTTAGGTATGGTGTTAAGCAAAGGAATGCAGAAAGCCAGATGGTAGTGGATTTTGAGAAAAGGATGGACATGGCTGTGATGAATACATATTTTAACAAGAGGGAGAAGCATAGGGTGACATACAAGAGTGCAGGAATATGCACACAGGTGGATTATATCTTATGTAGAAGGGAAAATCTGAAGGAGATTGGAGACTGTAAATTGGTGGCAGGGGAAAGTGTAGTTAGGCAGCATAGGATGGTGGTTTGCAGGATGACATTGGTGATCAAGAAGAGAAGGATGAGTGTGAGGGCAGCACCAAGGATCAAATGGTGGAAATTGAAAAAGAGTAATTGTGAGGTGATGTTCAGGGAAGAGTTAAGACAGGCACTGGGTGGCAGTGAAGAGTTACCGCATAGCTGGGTAACTATAGCAGAGCTAGTAAGAGAGATAGCTAGAATGGTGCTTGGTGTGACATCTGGAAAGAGGAAGGAGGACAAGGAGACCTGGTGGTGGAATGAAGAAGTACAGGAGAGTATACAGAGAAAGAGGTTGGCGAATAAGAAGTGGGATTGTCAAAGAGATGAAGAAATTAGACAAGAGTATAAGGAGATGAGG
>NC_056751.1:445247571-445287571 GCF_019279795.1 Protopterus annectens
CACAAGCACAAACCTGCTCATCTAGAGGTTTCTGGACTTTGCCAATTAATACGTTCTAGAACAGATAGCTTGCACCCCCACAAGGTGCTCAAATTTCCTAGACACAGTACATATCAACATGGGGAGTCACTGCACTCCCCCTGTGTGATGTCTTCCCTGGTAAGGTTGGACCATAAAAATTTCTTGTACAAAGTAACTATTCGACCTGACACCCCTATAGGAGCTAAAAAACTTTTCCAAAGCAAATTACAGCCTACTAAGCAATGGTATAAAAAATGTTATACCCCACATTCACAGACAACAATGACTTCTATGCAGAAGTATACTCAGGTGCCCTGTATAAACAATTAAGCAACTGTATAGACTCAGCTATACCTGACCTGATCAAAACTAGGTCTTTCCCAAAAACAGGCCACACTGATGAACCTCAAATATAAACAAGTTATATAACAAGAGGAAGAAACTGATGGCTAAGAATAAGAGGAAACTGACTCAGCAGAGCAAGAATTCCCTCTCAGCTAGAACAAGCAAATCAGAAATCCTGTAAAATCAGGGGCGGCTCGTGCTATCGGACTGCCAGACTGCAGCCCTCCCACCTAGAAAAAAAAAAGAAAAATCTGTAAAACTAAAAAACAAAGAGAAATAAAAACCATGAGTCTAGACTGCAGTCCGGATAGAGAACACAGTTACCCAGCAATCATTGCTGCAAATGCACCCAGGAATCAGTGCGGGGACAACCGCACAGAAGAGGAGGTCCAGACTGCTTCAGCTGCAGGCAGATCCAATCAGGACTGAGAGAGGTGAGCTGCTCTCACGGGACTTTCATTGTGCAGGCTCATTCAGGAGGTAGGTGTAGCAGGTTTTGGTCACTGGCTGGATTGCTGTGTGTCACAGTTGGATTTTGCTGCTTGGTCAGACATACATCAGGTAAGTGAGTGTGTGTGTTGCTTCAGGTCATTTTGCTGCTGGCTGGAGTTTAGGTAGGTGTGTGTGTGTGTGTGTGTGTGTGTGTGTGTGTGTGTGTGTGTGTGTGTGTGTGTGTGTGTGTGTGTGTGAAATGCCCCAGTTACTATGGTGGCTAGAGAGAGCAAATGGTGGTTAGAGACTCAGGCTTGTACCCTGTACTTTGGATGCAGGTGGCAAGGACCTGAATTCCCTATCCACCACCATTTTTAAAAAAAACTTGCAGATTTTTGCCTCATATTTGTTCTGTTCCTCATAAAATCTGTGGTTTCTGTATCTACATTTTTCCTTGGAAAGTCTGTAGTATAGTGGTGCACTGGTAGCATTGTTGCCTAACAGCTACAGGTTCTCTGGTTTGATTCTTGGCTGGGGTGCCTTCTGTGTGGTGTCTGCATGTTTTCTTTACTTGCAAAGATGTGTTTGGCATTTCTCCTTACTCTGCTGAAAATTGTCTTTTGTTCCAAGTCAGACTAGTTTCCTGGTTAAAAGTTTAAAAAATAGGCATTTGAATTTCAGACTTCATATTCTTCAGAAAGTACATGGTAACACAAAATTGTTCTAGCAGTTGTCTAAGTTTATAACATGAATATTTGAAATGTGTCCCTATTTTTGGGACTGTATTTCCCCATTATTGGCTTTGTCCAGGTATTTGTGCTAAGGTTGAGAGTTATCTATGGTGAGAACTGTATTCATTGAATGTTTGGGGGCTGTATTCCCTCCCCATTACTGGCTTTGTCCACATGTTCTTTTGCTAAGAGGTTGAGAGCTATAGTGAGAACTGAATTCACTGAATGTTTGGGGGCTGTATCCCCCCCCCATTATTGGCTATGTTCAGGTGTTTTGTGCCAAGAGGTTGACAGCTATGCTGAGAACTGAATTCACTAAATGGTAGCCATTTAAGTTTATCTTCCTCTCTTTCACAAAACAGCTGATTTGGCATAGTGGTATGTTTCTCTGACTGTTTTGCACAGTGTCCCCTGGGTTAAAGACGTGGCAGTGAAATGTATGGTGGTAACACAGCATTTTATTCTAGCAACTTTCCAACATTATACAAGCAATGTTTACAATGTGTCCCTGGTCCCCCCCCCCAAATAAATTTTGGCTTTTTCCAGATTTCTTGTGCTGCAAAGTTTAGAGATACAACTGCGTGTCGAGTAGATTTTACAAGGAGCTGAGAGCTGCAGGGGAACAAAACTTTAGTGCTGCTTATTCTGAGTCTGCTTGCATTAATAGCACAACAGGTAGTGTACTTGCTTTTGATGCAGAAGGCTGTGGGTTCTACTCCCACAGTAAATAGATGCATTGCTGATACTGTACTGTGTTGTAAAGTTGGTGGATGCTGCAGTATTTTTGGCAAAGATACCTAGAGCAGTAACTATGAACCTGTTATCAGTTTGCCATACAGTCCCTATTGCGATATTACTAGCTTATTTATTTATTTTTTTAATGCATGCAACATAGGCAATTTATTCCTCAAGGGCAACAGGCACTTTATTTGTAGATGAATAAACAGTGACATATAAAGTTGTTTGCTAGCAGCAACCTCTTCATTGTTACAGATTTCTTTAATGTGGAATTATTTAGATGACTTTTACTACTTCAGAGATTGTGCATATTTACTGATACTGGTGGACTGTAGAAGGTTGAGTAGACTTTTATGATGGAAATGTTCTGAATTGGGTAGTTTTGTCATTGGTGCATGCATTTTGTTTCATTGTTTACTGGAAAAATGTTCAAAACAATACATTTAAAATGCTGTCTAATAACTGTACTGTATTGTACAAGGAATATAATTTAGTAGAATCAGGAAGGTGTATCAAAGAGCACATGTATGTTTCATGTGCAAGGGGCCTATGATTTGAAAGCAGCTCAAAGTTACTCTTTATCTGCAACTGGCAAAATGTATTTTCTTTGAATGTGGGTTTCAATGCTGTTTCATTGAATGTGCGTTTCAAGGGCAGAGAAGTTTTTAATGCTAAGCCTGCTTTCATTGTGAGACTGTGTTGTTTTGTTTAGCAGATATCTTAGTGTTTCTGCTGTAAAATGCAAAATAAAACTTTCAAATGAAATCCAGATCATCATAGAAGTAAAGCAGTATGCACATTAGTGTTTATGGTAAATGGAGTGATATAGCCAAGTAATGGATCATTGGAATGGCTGCAGGGGAGGGCTCCATTCGACCATGATTTTGTGAGGGAGAAGGGCGGCAAACTCAAAGACAGCCCCAGCTGAACTATACCTCCCAACTGTCCAGATTTTCACAGAATGAATAGATTTTTGCTTCTTATTTTTGGTTTGTTCCTCATAATATTTGTGGTTTTCTGGAAAATCATTTAGGAATTAAGTCACTAATGACACTGAGTTTCAGACTTCATAACCTTCAGAAAAATGCATGCTGAAGTAAGACCTGTTCTATCAACGGTCTCAGTTTATACAAGAGCAATTTTTAGCACTGTTTATGTTCCCCCAATATATTTGGCCT
Organism: Protopterus annectens; assembly: GCF_019279795.1. Classification (NCBI taxonomy): domain Eukaryota; kingdom Metazoa; phylum Chordata; order Ceratodontiformes; family Protopteridae; genus Protopterus; species Protopterus annectens. The sequence continues at coordinate 445,251,017 of NC_056751.1, forward strand.
TGTCCAGATTTATTGCATTAACAGGTTGAGAGGTACATACAAATAAATTGCTTTATAGAATTAGGCATAGCCAAACCTCTCAACTGTCCCCGAATTTGGCTCAAAATGTTGCTCTTCCCCTAATAATCCCTCCACAAAATAGCAATTTTGGAAGAAAACATGGAGGGTTTACAATTTAGAAATAACTGTAATAAACAGAGTTATAGATTACTTTTATTTCAGAAATGCATGTAGATTCTTTTATTTTGTCAGCTGTTCAAGTTAGCAGTACTATTATTAAATAAAATGTCCCTTCTTTGACAGGCTCCCAGCTGTATTGTGTGGCTATTTTATATTTTTGCATCACATTTTTGGTCCATTTTTCATAAAATTGTTTTTTTGGCAAATTAGTGGTAAATCATTAAAGACTGAAGTTAGAAAATAATGACAGACATTTGAGTTTCAGATTTCATATCCTTCAGAAAATTCATACTAATACAAGACCTACTATTCTGTTATCTTTCTAAGTTTATAAAAGCAATATTTAAAAATTGTCCTTATTTTTGGGTCTTTGTCCCACTTCTATGTATGGCTTTGCTCTGATGGTGAGGTATGACAAATGTGTCAGGGCCATCAGTCAGCCAGAGACATTTCAAATTGTGACATACTTGTTGCACCCCACTCCCCCATGTAGTGACTCTGGATGTGTCCAGGCAAGGCAAGGAGCAGTTGTGCAGTGTAAATGTGCAGGGTATCCCCCCATGCAGTGTAAATGTGCAGGGTATCCCCCCATCCAAGGTAGACACAAGTTTTCTGGCTTTTCATCTGTTCTTGAGTTTGCAGAATGGTCTGGTTTCTGTCATATTTTTGTACAGTTGATTTATGCTTATTACTCAGAAAGTGCCTGTTGCCCTGTGTTTTAAGTAGCAATGCTTTAATGACCATCAGGTAAGCTTGTCTGAGATCATAACATGCAAGTAAGCTTTAATAAGCATACTGTTAAAGAATTGCCAACATTGAAGCCTTTCTGTTGTTGCCATGCAGAGAATACTTAACTAGATAATGTATAAGCATTGGGTATTGAAATGCATATGACAGTATTTGTAATAAAGGACAGGATTACATTATTTTAAGAAGCTCATTACACTTGTTGGAGACTTCCAGTGATCTTTGAGGGCTTTACCTGTAAACTAAACAGAATGCCATTCATGTGTGGTCCATAACCTGTACAGTAATCCTTTAAGCAATGTATCTTGAGCTTGTTTGCTTTTCATTTTTTACTTTGATCATGTTTTCCCCATGAAACAAGTAGATAGTTGTCAGGCAGCAGGTCTTTTTTAGATAAACAGTTTTACAAGTGGGGGTATGACAGATATTGCTACTTTCAGCATGTTACTTGGTACTTTAATAAAGCTGAATATAAATTATAATGCAGTGCAAGGAGAAGCGATTTGAGCTGAGTGCTGCATGTTTTTCTTATATGTGATTTTGACTGGCATTCCAGTAATGTATTTAAAAAGTAATTTATTTTTTCATGCCTCACAACCTTTTTGTTTCCATCTAGATATTAATGCATTGAAATATTTTTATTCTTTTACACTTCATTTGTCTTGATTGGACTCTCATAATGAGGGTTTGGCACCCGGGGCAGCATATTTAATTAATGTTTAGTTTTTGTGGTTTTGAGCATAGCTCCTCCCCTTTCTAGTTGTCCGCACCCCTTCCATTGACCCCACCCATTCGGCTATCTCCTGCAGCCCCCCCTTTGATTTGAAGTCACCAGCCGCCACTGTGTAAAATCCTCTAAAGTTTACTGTGAAGTTAAAATAGCTTCCCTAGCCAAGGATAATCATAAAGCATTCTTTAGTTACAATCAAAATGCAAAAACAAATGCCCAGCTATGTGCTGAACTGGTAGTAGATGGTGACACTCATACTGCACTGGAAGAAATCGCAACCTGCTAGCTGAAAGAGTTGATGCAAACTGTACCCCTGTGGCCCCACTTGTCATATCCCAAAACATACCTGACAGCAGTCCTTTGCCTAGTATCTCTCAAGATCAGGTGATCTCCAAGGCCAAAAGCCTCAAAGGGACCAGATAACATCCCAGGTTGCTTACTAACAGTCATTGATTGTTTTAATCATTCACACGATCCCTGTCTCCTAGATTATCCTTGTCCATCTAATCCTGCATTTCATCATCCACTCTTCTGAAATCCCACAAAATTGTCAATATTTTTTTATCATCTCTCATAGACAAAACCACACAGTGGCATGATAGATGTTATTAGGTACAATGAAGAATTAAGAAAGTCCATGAAGGTAAAATGTTTTTCAAGAAGAAATTTTTGAGATGAGGTGATAACAACCTGAATATATAATAAAACAGTTTCAGTGGTGATGGCAAAAAACATTTTGCACACTAATGCTTGTACATGCAGACCATCACCTTCTTAAAGGTGCTAAGAAGCCTGATACAGTGGATGAATTTTAAAATCTATGAATGTGGCATAGATGTTCATTGACAAGAAATTGCAAAGCAGCCAGAAGTTATGCAATGGTTCATTATTATCACATCTCTTATAGGTTCATAGATTAGTACTAGGCTAACTGCCCTTGCGAGACATTTTATGCCTAGCCAATTATCCCCTGTGATACTCAAACCCTGTACCTTGTGTTTGTAAGGCAAACACCTTAACCATTAGGCCACCCTCCCAACCCAAAGGGCACATAATATGATAATGTGGCTGCTTTGCAGACTGTTTCAATTTCTTTGTGCATCACCTTACTTGGATTCTGTTAAAAAAAGGTGAATTTGGTGAAATGATGTTCCTAAAGTAATGTAATGAATCACAACAATCAGTGCCTCATCATTTTTGTTTATTCACAGACCTCTTTGTCTATATTGTTGGTCAGTAGAACTGGATACCATTACCTATAATGGAAAGCATTCGACCCGTGTCAAGCTTTTTTATGATTTCTAGGTATACCGGATCCACCCAGGTAAACTTTATATGTTCCTTCTATCTGTGTATAAAGATATCATGTATTCTTTGTTATATGCCAAAAAAAATTATAAATATTACTGGATTACAGGAAAAAATGAGAGTTTAAAGTCATTCCGACATGATTCAAATTTTATGATAGTGGCATTTTCTTAGGAGATGCCCCTGTTCTGTGGTATTGTTTTTCCATGCATTTTATTTTACTTTTTTGTTTGATTTTTGATGCTTTTCATGTTAAGGAGATGTTCACTACTCATCTGTTAGATGTTATAGAGTGTTCTTCATTTTATTATAACCGCGTTTTCCTAACACAGTATGAATACCACTAATTCAAAATTATATGCAACATAACTAAAATTTGTTAAAGGAGTCCCTTTGGCAATATATTGGGAATACTGACAGTGTATATTCAACAGAAGTGCATTTACTCATAAAAGAAAGAGCATGTTATTACAATGAAATGGAATAAGCATACAGTATATAAACAAGAACATGTAATGAGGCCAAGCATGGCATGACCATATAACAAACACAAGCAAAATAAATGCATTGTATGTTCGGCATGTTCTGTATTTAGATAAATTCAAGAAAAGATTGCATTTCTTCATGCTGAATAATAAACAATATTTTGTTTTCAAAATATTTCTCCTGGATATAACAGGTAACGTTCTCATACTAAATATTTTCACTTTGGTTTTTATCCCTGAATACTGGAAAAGCACAAAATCATATAAAATGCTGATGTACTTTCAGCAATTAATTAAGCAGTTCTTATATGTTTGCTTCCTAGAAAAAAAATTAATTTCATTATCAGGATGAAAAAATATCTTCTCCTGGGTTATGAGAGAGACAGTAAATTTTGCAATGTTTGTGAATTCATCCATTACATCTGAGCAAAGTTTGCATTTTAGTTATTAGGGGTCATATAAGGCCTAGAATTTAATCTTAAAACCATAATTCTACTGTCATGATACAGTTCACAGTATCTTTATGAGGCATTTTTCATTATGTCAGTTTTTATCAATGACATTATCTCACCATGCAGACAACTAAGGTGTATACGAGTGTAATGCAGTGTTTAGCAATATCAGAAAGGTCTGCCAGAGAGACATCTGCTGTTAAAGCATTGTATTATGTCTAAACTACAGATTGTTTATCATGTCCAAAATATCCTCCCATGATACAATGAACCTAAATTTATTAAAACGACAACACTTTGCACCTTCAGGCAAACTGTGCAGAAAATCAGTAAAAAAATGATGTTGAACTTGTTGCCTCATATTTTCTGCAAGGGTTTTAGGTCCCTGACTTTGTCTTAATTTATTTCTTAGGGCGCAGCACCTCATTCTTAACAACCTATTGCTATGTGCAGCATCAAAGCATTGCCCTCTCTCTAGTCATTGCCTTCCCAGTTAGTCTTTTTCAGTGAAGTGCAGCCATCTGTAGGAGGTATAGGAAGAGAAGAAGAGCACAAGACATTTTCCTGGCATTTCAAAGTTAATTGGAAAAGAGGCCTGAGTATCACAGATGTGATGGCTGAATGTCAAATATAGCGCAGAGTTGTCTTTTCTGCACTGCATGGTTCCCCGTGAGTTTGAAATAAAGGAGCTGAGCCCTTTAATGATAAAGCCTGATCATGTAACCCATCTTAACTGCCATAGCAAATCCCTGGTGTAATGTGGTTTGCAGAATATTTTCTTTAGTGACATTCTATAATAATATTGAAAATATTTTTTTTCTTTGCAATAAAACATTATTATTACTTTTCATACAGTAAATAGAATGCAGTAACACTGGTATAGTTAAAAATAAAATTCACTCAACTTATTTAAATATAAGTTATATGCATTTATAAGTAATTTCTGTGTATGTGCATTTTACAAAGTCTCTGGAAAGGTTTCAAACAATTCTTCATATATGTAGTTTATATATATTACTTGCATCATGAAAATAAGATTGTTTTGTAGATGATAAATCTGAATATATTTGAATTGAACTGAATTATGTTGTGTTTAACTGAAATTAAATTAATTTAAGAGAATCATAAAAATCCATGCTAAGAATAATAGAAAAAATGATGAATCGACAACACATGTTTTGATTCCCACTAAGAATGCTATATTAAAAGAATCAAAGAAAATGACAGGTCATCCTTACTCTTAGCATGGAAAGAGAAATTAAATTCTGTAGTGTCTTTCCTATTCATAAACTTGAAATATGTAACAACACATTGAACTGCCAAACTGGCTGATGAATGATATTCATGCTTATTCCTTTTTTTCATTGTAGTCGCATAACACACGGACTAGCTGCTCAGATGTTTCCCCAACTTGACCCTTTTCAAAACTAAAACCAGTAAATGTACTAATTCACTGTGAATATTTTATATGTAAAACAACCCTTAGCATAAGAGACAGCTGTTTATAAACATAAGATGCTTCATTTACTGCAGCAGCTTCAGTTTCACTGTGCAAAGTCCAATTAAGCATAACTTTATGCATGGTAATTTAAGACAAATGACATACATGTGTCCACTATTATTAATGGCATTTAAAGGTGAATATGTTTGTTTTTGTACATGAGCATAAAATGACATATTATGCTGATTCTGGTGTAACCAGTATTATAAAAATATATATGTAATGAATTATTACGCACATAGTTGAATATATCCATAAATAGACATTTGGAAATATGGACAGTATTCCAAATTTGTCAGTAGTTAGTTAAACACTGACTGTATTTTTTATTGCATTATAATGCAGTTTAAACGATTTATTGCATTGAATAATGAATTCAGAAGGGTAGCAGACAGTTATTAAAACAGAAAAAGTGTGGTGTAAAAATAAATTAATGTAATATTATCTAGTCAACTTCTACCTGCTGACCACAGAGGCCGTATTTCAATATATGCAGATCTCTTATAATATATAACTAGTGGCATAATCATTGGTTATGTGGGGCAGCTAGAGCAGATCTGCTTGCATTTCTCTAGGTAAAAGTGCAATTTTCATTTCTGTTTGTTCACTTGTCGTTAGGTTGTACAAAAGTTAAACCCATGCATGTGAAGGTTAAATTATATTATCCTTTTAAAGCATTTCAGGGTATTTAATAGTTTGTTTCCTGGGTAAACAGAGAAAACTTATCACTTATTATATTTTTATATGTATGCTGTAATCAAAGATAATATTCTGTTGAATGATGCTCACGTGGTTTCCTCTTCTTTATTATGTATTCACAATAGCAGGGATTATTTGTAATGAAAGCAGTTGCTCTCTATAACTGTATCAGCATCTAAATTCTCTTAGAATAAGAAAATGTATGAAGACTTATCTTTCCTTTTGGAAGAGAAACTGCTTCCAGTCAGGGATGTTTATATGTAATGTTTGAATCTTGCCATGACTTGAAAAATATATACTTCCTGGTTCACATTTTTTTCTTGGTAGCTCTCTATGTCACATGAGGGGTAGGGATGATGTTAAATATAGAACAGATATGGTGTTGATGAGTTCTGATGAAGTCTGAAGACAAAAGAGCTCAACTTTTATTGTGTTTCAATAAACATGGTTGTACCAGTGATTTTTTGACTCAGACCTTATGTTGTTTTGCTTGCAGCCTTATTGGTTTTACTTAGTTGGAGATGACTGTCTGCTGGATTTTTTTCCATATTTCTTGGTAGAAGCTCACATGTCTAAGTTCTGATAGAGGTAAAAATGTCTGTCATGGTTTTGCATATGCAACAAGTATTTGTCAATATAGAATGTTAGCTTGTACTAAAATGTCAGCATAGCATTAATGTGTAAAGTACATCAACAACACCATTTTGGTTTTAATGCAAGTTAGATAAATGCTTACTCTAGTATCTATATGTAGGATTAGTGTGCTTTGTTTGTTTATGTTAGGGGTGGTGGATGGGTGTGTGTGCTGATACATATTTGGACTTCTTCTGTACACTTCTTTTAGCATAAAACTTACTAACCAAAATTGTTGTATTCAGTGACTATTACAATCCATGCATTAATCATGATGTTGAGTAAACCATAACGTTGAGCATATATGCAATACCAAAGATATGCTGCTTATCTTCAGCTAGTGTGTACTTAATTTACTACACAAAGGGTAGGATGGACGTTATATTATAATGAATTAAGCTGTCACTCAGATTACTTACAAATAAATCGTAAATAATTAATTTGCAACTTAGTTACATCTTGTTGTTCTCTTGCGTCCATGTCAATCAGCAAAATCATATAATTTGTAAACATCTTTCTGAGTTTGTGTTTTTGTGTGTGTGTGTGTCTTTGTATGTGTTTGTTGGGAGGGGTTTTGCAGTATCATTCCTATCCACAAAATAGGGTCATTTGAGGTCTGCCCTTAGTACTATTTCTATTTTGCTAAGTCTGTTTCCAGACTTCCCCTAGCTCTCCTTCCCAAACCACCATGAAAGTAATAAATTGTGAAATACTAGTGATCAATGTTCATCTGTGTGAGTATTAGTATGTGACTGTCTGGCTTTTCAATGGAAACATGATTTGTTGATCTACTGGGGCTTTTCACATTGCACATATTAGTGTAACCTTGAAATTGGTATATATATCTAGTGAGTGTGTAACCCCCCCCACACATTATGAGTGCAAGGGGGCTTGGTCCCTTGTAGGATACATTTTTGTGTTTTTACTTAAGCTTTTGGTAATTTATGATTACATTTGAGTAAGATGAACACAAACAATTTGCTGACTTGTCAGGGAACTGAAAAAAATACATGAATCTTAAATATATAAATTTGTGTTATATAATTATTTGGAACACTAGTAGGTCTTCTAATTGCAAAATATTAAAGAGTAATTAAATAACTTTGCTGCTGTGAGAAATACATAGATAATTAATTATTGCATAACTAAAGAAAGAAATGATGCATACTTTTTTCAGTAACTATGAAACCGTGTTCAAAGCATGTTCACTTTTGCATTATTTCTTGGTTTTATTTACGGCAGAGTGTGGTAAGCATATACTCAAAATGACAATATTGTATACAACATTAAACCATGGCAAGCAGTAACAGAATCTTAAAATATTCTGTATAATGTCTTAAATATTTTTTTTCTGTCTTTTATATATAAATATATGTTCATATCCCATTCAGCACCCATTCTGCCAGAGGCCTATACCTTCCTGCATCCCCATCTACTGTCACATGTTACCTCTATAGATCCTTACTGAAAAACACTATGGAATATCTGTTCATCAGGCAGGCCCTTTACCTTTTCAAGGAGTAAGTCTTGTAGTTAAATTTCTGTTGCTCTTGAAGTGAAGTCAGTGTAGGGAGCAGTAGGCAAGATACTGTGAGCCATCATGCTGCTGCAGTTGGTTAAATATCGGTCATCCACCCACCCAGTTCAGAATGTCTTGTCATTTTCCTGAAAGAATAATGAGGCCTGTGAGTTTTCTTCTGTCCAGAAGAGGTCAGTCAGACAGTTATCCTTCTCTGACTTGGGTTGTTAGAACAGCTGGCAGTTAGGCATTCATCTTAGCCTGAATCGACTCTTCCTGTAGCCTGACTCTGTTCTCATGCATGGGTTGACAGCACCACAGATGCATTTCTTGCCTTTGTGTCACCAGTTCAAAAGACAGTGAAAATTCTGTAATAGACCTAAACTGATGAGATATATAATCAAGAAAATAATTGTTTGCATAGACTTGAAATTTTATTCAGTTTATTAAAATGTGGCCAAGGTCAATCCATTCAAAAAAAAAAAAAACTCACTAAAACAATTAAAAAGAACAAAGCTTCATTAAGGTAAAACTTGCAATTAACATAGGTGACAGTTATAAGGCCTTCTACAGCTACATCCATCAAGTGGGAAAGAAACAAAAATGTATTGTGTTAGTACAAAATAGGATCACCATAATCATGCAAGCAGATATAGAAAACACAACTTTTAGATCCGAAGCAAAATTTCAGACCACAAAGTAAAATTCTTTCTACTTTGCCTCCTTGTAGCAACATATTACCTGAATATGAACTGACTCCACTTCTGTGAAACCAGATGAGATATAAAACAGCCTAATTTGTGTTTTCATGAAAGTCTTAGTATGCCATCTTACAAAACTTCCTAATACAGAATTAAAAGCTGGTTATGTCTCTGGTTTTGGGAAGTAGATTATTGGGGTCCCAGTCCAAAAGGGAGGTCTTTTCACAGATGTTAACAATTAGGGACTAAGCAGCCTCATATTGTGCAAAGCAATGGATACAATTACTGTGGGACTTATTTAGATTAACAGAGGAAACTTCCTTCTCCCTTAAATAACCTCTTCAGTTTTGTTTCTCCTTTAATCTGGCTAAAGCACTCAAAACTGTAATCCCTGAAGGAATCATGCATAAACCCAGGGATCTGAAGATAAATAAATAACTTGAAAACACAGATGGCTAGATGGATGTACAAAATAGGCAGGGATAAGACAACTCTTACACTCACCATCCCCTGTCACTACTGGATTCCCTCAATCTATAATCCTGGGAGCTCTTCTTTAAGGTATTTTTTCCTATAATGCCAAAACTGACTCCAGCTTCTGGCACACTGCAAATTTAGAAGTACTGTCATTAGGACTGCTGACACCACCTTATTCAAACAGCAACTTTCAATGACTCTGTGCTTCTTGTGAGTAGGCAAGACCTTTACATTTGTCATGGAGGACATTCCACATACTCCTCAAAAATATATACATGCCAACTTCATGCACCAACTCTTCAGTTTATATCATGAGAAAAAAAATGGATGAATAATAGGGCACCCAAAAGTTATAACGTGATATTCAGGGCGTCAGTCTCTTCAATGACCGACAGGCCCTGAGTTTGATCAGAGATCAGAGTTCAAACTCATGAGCTTAAGATATACTTTAGTGTACTTAAAGTGCAAGTCAAACATAATTTAGTGCCAGGAGTTTATCGAACTGCAGCAATTCATGTTATATTTGTTTTAATTATAGCCTTACTGTCTGTAAGTCTTCTCTTGTATTCAAAACTTCATCCCAGTTTGAACAGTTTTCAAATAATCAGTGTCATGTTATAATGTTGAAACGGACCAGAAGTGACGCTGATAATTAGCTAGAGATGAAATGTAGTTACCCTATCTATAAGTAAAATTTCCTGCTCTATTTATTATAAAATTGTTTAATGATTCTTATCCCGCATTGTTAAACATAGACAGAAATTTGTCTAAATCATCAAATAGATATTGCAAGACATTCAGAATATTGGTTCACAGTTTGTTTTAGGCGCCAGTGATCCTGCAGTGTTGGGGCTGCATCAGCACACTTGCAATCAGAGCCATGCAGTTTCTATATACTTTATGTGGACAAATATGTCTAATGGGGAAAAGTAAGAACAGTTTGTTTCGTATTTAATAATAATAATAGTATTACCAACACCAAAATGAAAATATATCTCTGGTTGCAGTGAAATTAAGCTTACTGTGGATCCTCAGAACCCATTCTCCTTTCTTGTCTGCTTATCTTATTTGTAGCTCTAAGAATTATAAAACCACCTTAAATATAACTGGTGTATACATTAGTAGTTCCCATAAGCGTGATTCTTATGTTTTGAGAAATTACATTGTACCTCTCAAATGTACCACAATAAATATAATTTTATATATTTATATATATATATATATATATATATATATATATTTATGTATATATATATATATATATATATATATATATATATATATATATATATATATAAAACACTCTATAATCCAAAATTCTGAAATATCAAATTTTAGAATCCTGAGATTATAAAGCCGAAAGTTCAAAATTCAGAAACCTCATAAGTGCGAATTTCAAAATCCCGAAGTCCATAGATGTTGAAGTAGCGCTTCTGGTTTTGCGGTTTGTGAATGGATAGCTGGAAGTTCAGGTAAGTATTTATGTGTAAGGGTTTTGGTAAGGGGCTTTAGTGTGTGAGTGTGTTTTGTTACTGTGATGTGTGTGAGCGAGGGGAATGTAGCTTGTATGGTGGTGTTTTTGTGTGTTTGTTTGTGTAGTGCAACCTTGGAGTTAGTATATTTAAGTAGGGGGGTGTGGGGAGGTTTGCCCCCCTGCTTGTATGTAGTGTTGGTTTGTGTGATTGTGTGTGGGGGAAAGGTGTGTGTATGTGTGTAGTGTATGGTTAGTGTAGGATTTCCAATTTTGAAATTCGTGCTTCTGGGGTTTTGGGATTTTAAAGTTTCGGCTTTATGATCGCAAGATTCTGAAGTTCGGTATTTCAAGATTTCGGGATTATAAAGTGAACCCATATATATATATATATATATATATATATATATATATATATATATATATATATATATATATATATATATATATATATATATATATATATATATATATATATATATATATATATATATATATATATATACATAAACACATACAGTGGATATAGAAAGTGTACACACCCCTGTTAAAATGCCAGGTTTTTGTAATATAAAAAAAAGGAGACCACAATAAATCAATTCAAAATGTTTCCTACTTTTAATGTGACCTATAACCTGTACAATTCAATTGAAAAAAAAAATATGTTAGAGGAAAAATATAAAAAATAAAAAACGTACAATAACCTGGTTGCATAAGTGTACACACCCTTAAACTTATACTTTGTTGAAGCCCCTTCCATCAATTAGAGAGACTCTGATTAACCCCAAGATAAAGTTCAGCTGTCTTATTATCATTTTCCTGACATTTACTCAGTTGCTTGCTACAGCAAAAGCCATGGTTCACAGAGAGCTTACAAAGCATCAAAAGGATCTCATTGTTGAAAGGAATCATTTAGGCGAAGGGTAGAAAAAAATTCCACAGTATTGGATATACCATGGAACACAGAGAAGACAGTTATCAAAAAGTGGAGAAAATATAGGACAAAAGCGATGCTGAAAAGAACTGGATTTCCCTCCAAAATTGATGAAAATATAAGACGAAAACTGGTCAGGGAGGCTAAGAGACCAACAGCAACAATGAAGGAGCAGTAGGAATTTCTGGCAAGAACTGGTTGTGTGCTACATGTGACAACAATCTCCCGTATTCTCCATATGTCTGGACTATGGGGTAGGGCTGCAAGATGGAATCTTTTCTTACACAGGAAAAACATCCAGGCCCAGCTAAAATTTGCAAAACAATACATCAAGTCTCCAAAAAGCATGTGGGAAAATGTGTTATGGTCTGATGAGACCAAGTTTGAACTTTTTGGACACAATTCCAAAAGGTATGTTTGGCGCATAAACAGCACTTCGCATCACCAAAAGAACATCCTCCCCATGGCGAAGCATGGTGGTTGGCAGTATCATGCTTTGGGGTTGCTTTTCTTCAGCTAGAACTGGGGCTTTAGTAAAGGTGGAGAGAATTATGAACAGTTCCAAATACCAGTCACTTTTGTCCCAAAACATTCAGGCGTCTGCAAGAAAGCTGAAGATGAAGAGGAATTTCACCTTTCAACACAACAATGACTCCAAGCATACATCCACATCAACAAAAGAATTGCTTCACTAGACAAAAATTTAAGTTTTGGAATGGCAGAACCAGAGCCCAGACCTAAATCCAATGGAAAATCTGTGGGGTGACCCAAAGAGGGCCGTGCACAAGAGATGCCCTCGCAATCTGACAGATTTGGACCACTTTTGCAAGGAAGAGTGGGGAAATATTGCCAAGGCAAGATGTGCCATGCCAATAGACTCCTACCCAAGAAGACTGAATGCTGTAATTAAATCAAAAGGTGCTTCAACAAAGTATCAGTTTAAGGGTGTGCACACATATGCAACCAGCTTATTGTACATTTTTTATTTTTTATATTTTTTCCCCTAACAGATTTGTTTGTTTTTCAATTGAATTGTACAGGTTATAGGTCATATTAAAGGAGGGAATTGTTTTGAAATGATTTATTGTGGTCTTATTTTTTTATATAAAATAAAACTGGCATTTTAACAGGGATGTGTACACTTTTTATATCCACTGTATATGGGTCTACGTCTAAATTTTAAACTTTCAAAATGTTGTATTTTTTATGGATGAGACCATAACATTGAAGTTTTGAAAGGGTGAGCAATTTAAATGGAGATCTCCATACAATGTGGAAAGGTATATTTTAGCAATGACTGATGACATGATGTGATATAGTGAAGATTTACCCATGGTTCGTGTGGTTTAATCATGAGGGCGAAGCCCAAGTGATTAAATAAAGCCAATTGTGGATAAATTTCAATATACCACAACCACGGAGTCTGTTATTGCTATTATACAGTGACATTATTTAAGAAAGAAATACTTACTTTTCTTAAATAATGTCTTTGTATAATGGCGCCGTACTGTTGTTCCGCGGCTGATGATATCCTGCTGCCTTGTGTTGATGTACTGTGCATGCATATGAGACTTGCATTCCTACGCATACCCAGTACATCAGTGCTTTGAAAAGGAAGCAACGGAGAAAAGAAAGTCTCTGTTGCTCCATTTTTGTTTTTTTGTTTTTTTTTATTAAAAAAAAAAAAGTTTTGGCTACTTTAGGGGTAGGAAAGAGAGGCAGAATAGAGGAAATGCAAAGAAAACCAGGTATGTATCTTTAGTTTTAAATAACATACGTGATTTTCTTTATAATTCCTCCATGCTGCCTCGCTTGTATGTCTGGAGTCTGGAAAATAGATTTTTTAAAATTTTTGTTGAAAAAAAATAAAAGTTATGGAATATACGAACGGAAAGAAATCTGGGTGTCCGGACTTTTTTCCGTTGGTATATTCTGGGATTTTCAGCGGGCACGCTAGTTGGCCTGGTCAATCAGCATGCTCATTTTCAAATATTAATAACCAGTCATTGTATAATTACCATTTTCCTCACTGTAGTGAGATCTCAGAGTTAGTATATTTAATTAGGGGGTGTGGAGGTGCAGGGGTCTTGCCCACTGCATAAAAGTAAAAAAATAGATTTTTTTTTTTTATTTAAATTTTGAAGTTTCACAACTTCAATTTTATGGTCTAAATCACAAGCAATTTGACATTTAGACGCAGACCTACACACACATATATATATATATATATATATATATATATATATATATATATATATATATATATATATATATATATAGAGAGAGATAGATATATATATAATATATAAAAATCCAGCAAACAGCACAATTAACAAAGCCAGGGCCAGCCGATATCTAGTCCCAGTATGCCTTCAGCATATGTATCAAATGCTGAACAAAAGCATAGATGAAAAATTTCAGCGTAGTTCAAATGCTGAAAACAATTCCAATAACTCGGTTTAACAGCTTGCCAGCATTTCAGTAAATGTGCATAAAGAACATGCTCCAAGATGAATAGCTAAAAGTATAGACACATTTATTCAGCTTGCAGAAATAAAAACAATAAAACTGTAGAGGGATAAGCGCTTTCGGGTTACTCCAAACAACCCTTCTTCAGATCCATATAACTTGTGTCTCTCAAGTATCTGATTTTTAAAATACTTTCAACCAATGAACAGCTAGCTTCAATTTGATGTGTCATAGATGTCTCTTCAATCTCCGCCCTTTCAGGGCGGGTTTCATAGGGAAAGCTGTATTGAGCCCAGGTTTTTGATGTGCTCTCAGTTTCCCTATCCAAAGCATTTCTTCTTGTTCAAGTCTATTATTCACATCACCCCCTCTCTTTGAAATATATATGATAAGTAAAGCTCTAAATACAAAACTGTGTCCTTCATTATCTCTAATATGCTTGGCCAAGGGATTTTTATAGTCTTTAAGTCTTATATCACTGATGTGTTTGGACAGTCTCTCTTTCATCTGTAGTATTGTTTTCCGACATAGAAATTGTCGCATGCTAGGCAAGTGGCTAGGTATATGACATTCTTTGTAGTACAATCTGCATAAAAATTACTAACATATCTCTTTTTAGTAACTGGATGCTCGAAATAGCCATCCGTACATATATATCTACACATGGTGCACATGCTACATTGAAAAGTTCCTTTTCTCCTTGAGATAGTGTGTGATTCCATTTCATTATCTTTACATAGTATTTGCTTTAAGTTCCTTGCATTTCTGAAACAAAACTTAGGTTCTTCTCCCAGGACCTCTTTACATTCTTCACTTGACATAAGTATCTTCCAATTTCTTTTCACTATGTTACATACTTCTTCTGTGTCCGTTGTATGGGTAAGCACCATTTTCAGTTCTTTATATGGATACTTATATTGATTCATATTCTCTTGTTTCCCTCTTAAGTACGGTCTGCCTTTCTCATTCCTTTCCAAATCTACTTGTTGTCTCATACTCAACACCTCTTCTTCTCTATACCCTCTTCCCTTCAGATGTATATGTATATCTATAATATTTATAGAATCATAGAATCATAGATTATATATATATATGCACACACACACACACACACACACACACACACACACACACACACACACACACACAAGCACACACACAGACACACACACACACACACACACACACACACACACACACACATACACACATATATATATATATACATATACACACACATACACACACACACACACACACACACACACACACACACACACACACACAGACACACACACACACACACACACACACACACACACATACATACACATATATATATTTTCCCCACTCTAGTGCCATCTTGGAGTTAGTATAGTTTGGTTTTATATTATATTTCACCAAAAGCTTCAAAGCAATACATTTTAAACCATAGACATGTATGCTTACAACACCAGCGACTAAGTCTTTGCAGAAGACAATATATATCCTAAGTGGGGGCTTTGCCTTACACCCCCCCCAGCTATATATACTAACTCCAGGATCGCACTACAGTGGGGAAAACGGCATATACCTTTTACTTGCCTTACAGTACTCTACACAGTGCCATTACTTCACTTCAGTGTAATGTGTTTTCAGTAATTTGAGCTTTCAGCAATTTAGTCCAGGTGAATTCAAATTCAGTGAAATGAGATTTCAATGAAACAAAGTAGACCTATGTATATATATATATATATATATATATATATATATATATATATATATATATATATACACACACACACATATATATATTTATATATCAAACATTGAGAGTATGTCACATATTCACGGTAAGGTTTGTAATGCAGAACCTGAGCTACTGCCTGGCTACTGGGACAGTTTTCTACAAAATGCGTTACACATTAGGTGCTGTGTCATTTGGATATTTGTTTCTGTTTTGGTAATTCTTTGAAGTTCTACAAAATATTGCCCTGAAAACTTAGGTCAACAGATGAAACAACATGCTATGTAGCAACATGATCTAGCAGTAGGCTTAAAGGATTAAGGAGCTGTTAATAAGCTGTTTCTTGTAGTTCATAGGTTCATAGATAGGTACTACGCTATCGGTCTAAGGGCCTAAGTAAACCTAGCCTATAATGTTCCCTGGCTTTCGCCACCCAAGAAAGTTATTTTCCTATGACCCTGTTGAGCACAGAAACAGAAGTGATCCCCGGGGTGAATTTCCTATTTCCCATCCACTCATCAAGATTTTTCTTGAAGAGTGCTAATGAGGAACTCTGCTTGACATAGATGGGTAATTTGTTCCAGAGTATGGGAAGTCTCTGGGACAGGAATCTATCCCTCCAGCATGTTCTGTTTATTGTGGTGACAAGGTTTTGGTCCCTAGGGCATGTAGCTCGGAGGGATTGGAATTTCTTTAGGTGTAGCATGTCCAACAGCTCTGAGTTTGACATAGCTTTGTATGTTAGGCAGAGATCTCCTTGGAGTAGGCGATATAGGCGATATGCTACAGAGTAAAGCTGGAGTTTTTTGAGATGGTCAACATAGGGCATCTATTTGAGGCTGGTATTCCTCTTGGTGAGATACTTCTGCGGCCTTTCCATCTATTGCAGATGTCTTGTGAGGTACATTCCAAAATGGGTGTTGTACTGTATATGAGACTCTATATGAGTCTAATGAGTGATGAGTAGAGGGGAACAATGATCTCTTTTTTCCTGAATGAGAACCCTTTCGTGATGAGGTGTGCCAGATAAGGATTTCTTGACTACTGTGGCAATGTGATTATCAAAGGAGAGACTACTGTCCACCTGGGTCCCAAGGTCTGTTATCACACATTCAGCATTAAGTAGACTGCTGCCTATCTGGTAGTTCATGGGTACATAGTTTTTACCAAATGGGATGACGATGCACATTCTGGCATTGAGCTTGTGGCCATGGCTCTGACACCAGGCGTCTGTCTCAGCGAGGCCCTCCTGTAGGATGGCCAAATTTTTTGGGGACTTGACTATGGCTCCTACTTCGCAGTCATCTGTGAACTTCATTAGCCAGAGAACATCTGTGTTAGCCTGTACTTCAGAGAAGTAGATAGCAAACAGAAGAGGACCCAGGACTGAACCCTGTGGTACTCTACTTGTCACTGGTTTGAAGTCAGATTTGGAGTCTGCAACTTTTACAGTGTGGGTTCTGTCAGTGAGTCAGTTGGCAACCCATCTTGTGACTCAGGGATTTATTTCTAATTTATTGAGTTTATCTATAATTCCAGAATGGGGGATTGTGTTGTAAGCCTTGGTGAGGTCAAGATCGGCTGTGTGAACCACCTTACCCTCGTCTATGGCTTTGGTGACTGCTTCAAAGAAGTTGATCAGGTTCAGGAGGCATGATCTGCCTTTCAGAAACCCAAACTGAGTGAGGTCCAGAGTTTGGAGGTTGCCAATGTCTTTGTTTATAAGTTCCATGATGATACATTCCATGGCCCAGGCTCATCAGGCTAATTGGGCAATAGTTCCCGGGGTCCATGGTGGTTCCTCCTTTGTGAAGTGGGATAACTGTTGCTGTGCACCACTCAGTGGTTACAAAGCCTGACATGAGGCTATGATTGAACATGGTGTTTAGATGGGGAGCCAGTTCGTTCTGAAGTTCGTGTAAAATGCAGCCTGGGATGTTGTCCAGTCCCATGGATGCTGTGTTCTTGGCTTTAGAGAGTGCAGTTTTTACCTGCATAGTTGTGATTACAGGGACTCTGCATTCTTCCAGTATAGATATGGGCCCTTTAGGGGGTGAGAAGGGGGTAAAGTTAGCACTGAACTTATCTGCCAGGATGCTGTCAATATCAGTTGGTTCTATAATTTTCGTGCCTTTGTGTTGTAACTCAGAGCAGATCTGGATGTTGCCATTGATATTCTTGACATAGCTATAGACTGCTTTGTGGTTGTCCTTAGAATCAATAGCGATTTTGTTTTCATAGCTAGCTTTGGAGGATTTTATGAGGGATCTCAGCTTCTTACTGAGGCTGACCAGGGAGTTCCTCCACTCATGGGATTTTACTCTCTTTTGCAGCAGTTTCTTCCTTCTGTTGTAGAGTTTGTTTATGGGAGGAGACCACCAGATTGGCTTTGATTTTCTGGGGGATAGCATTTTGGTTCTGTTAGGAATAGCACGATCCATGATTTTGCAATGCCAAAAGAAATAAAATATTCTCTCCTTTTTTAAAATGAGGAAGAACAAGTTTCTTCTGACATTATTTAAAGGGAATAGTTTTGTTCATTTTTCAAAAAAATCTGATACTGAAAGCTATCTCACCATATATTAAAAAAAAGATTAGTTCTGTTCATTTTTTCTTCAAAATTATATGATACTCTGAGTTGTCTCACTGTAGATTATAAAAAAATGATTAATCCGTGCTGTCTCCATAAATGTAGTCAGTGGTAAGCTCCCTTGGATCAGCCGTCATAAGGATTGCACTCCCAAAAACACATTCCTGGAAAAGTATGTCCACTCTTAAGGAATCACACAATTTGATTTATCCTAGAGTCAGTGCTGGATATATAAAAGTAAATAGTTAACAAAATTTTATACCAATGGGCCCTGTATAGTTTTAGGCACCAACTTCCCCCTCAGTCTGCATACAGGCAAACTGTCAGGCATGGTGCTAATCAATAACCAGAAAAAGCATGGAATGCCAAATAATTAGGCGACGGACTAACTTATATTTCTAGTAACCTGCTATATTCCTATTGAGCAGGTGAAGATAAGGATTTTATGAAAGGAAACCTTGACAGTGAAAGCAGTACTTTAGTAAGCAAAATTTAAATGCTATAAACATATTTTCTACTTCAAGACAACAGGCCAAAACTGCAGTTTGTATGTAGATGGTGCTACCAAATCTTTAAGATCTCCTGAGGATGGATGGCTGTTTATAAGATGCAAGCACAGTGCCTGCTAGACCATCACTTTTACCCCACATAAACTTGCCAGTCTCTCATATTCTTGTGCTATACGTTTGTGTGAGTTATATCACTAAATTATTCTTTTTATGTGCCTTCTACTTGGATGCCACTTATTTTTTTTTCTCATAAGACCTAAGAAAGAACAAACAACAGGCTCACTTACTGTCTATTTTTTTCTTGATAAGTTTGTCCAAAAGATTATTTCCAGAGAAATTATGCTCCTCTTCTCTTCTCGACACCCACTTCCCACCAACTCACCTTTTTCACAGATGTACTTCCTTCCAGTGACATGACCCATTTATCTACATCAGCCCGCTATCATATCCCCTGCACTTTACATATATCCCCTTTGCACTTATTTCACCTTTGAAAGAATCCCATCTTCTGTATTGTCTTTTCCCCTACATCCTAACCTAGCTACTCATTCCACTACCAGTCTGTATACTGTTCCCAACATTATATCCGTAGATATTTCATCTCATATTGGTAATTACTTCTATCATATAACTATTCATTATTTGGAATTTTCTACTCTCTCCAGAAAATATGTTATACTCTCTCCTCCAGTAAGCAGGGCACCTCTGACACCTTGCATTTCAGATTTCCTTAAACCAGCATTGGTGCCATCTGCCCTCCCATACACTGTCACATTTTTTTACACTCACTATAAGTGATGATGTTGGTGCTTTAATGTTAAGGGAAATCATTATCTGCAAACTAAGTACCTTAACCTACTCCACTTCCCTAAACAATGCTTTCATGAACACAAATCAATCTCACTTTGACCTCAATCATTATCCCATCTCTTCCAAAGTATACTTTATCCCATCATCATAATAATCATGTATATTTACCACCTAACAGTTAAGCATTAGTCCATGATGCTGTTACCTGTACTTCCCAAGTACCACTTACTCTACCATGGTATCCTTTCCATTATTGTTTCTTTCCTTCAGTGTGCTGACATTTGACCTATGCCAGGACCTACACTGTTTTGTTCAACTGACCCCTCCATGACATTCCCTTTTGCCATTTTCCTGAGAAAGAAAAGGTGTTTATTTTTATCACTTCATGGTCCTTAGAAGAGCTAGCTAATCCACTGGGTTTGGAGACCCAATAAGGGGACATACACCACAATAGGTAGCCTACATTTTGTATTTCCTCAAGAAAAAAACTCATCTTAATTCAAACTTTCATTTCAATTCTTGCAGCATATGTAATAAAATAACTGAAATCCACTCCTGGGTTACATTATACATCTCTGATATACTGACTATCACAGAAAGTTGTCTGAAATGTCACAGCCCTGATAAGGATGTTCTACCACTTAGCTATAGCATTTTATGAGCAGTCCATACAGATGAAAGTTGTGGCAGGGATACCATCTTGTACCCAGCCACATACAGTGAAATGGATACCCAAAACAAAACCAAATTCCTATTTTTTTAACTGCTACAATCCTTGTTTGCATACTATCAGTAAAGAATAGCAAGTCCATCTGTATTACAGTACTATACATATTCCTAGCCAAGATGTCAGCATCCTAGAGGATGTTCTGTCATGGGTCTTTAGTATTACCACTCTTGAAACATTTGTATGTGCTGAACTCTGTGCAAAATGGACTCTCTCAAGCTATCTAAGTGCTTCAGCTTTCCTAAACCTATTCGCCTTCAGTCAGTCCCATTTGTAAATAGGCACACCATGCTCAATAGTCCTGAGTCTATACTAGACTGGATAGTAAGTACCAGCTTAGGAAACATATATATCATGCAGCTACAGTACCTGATTCACTAACTGATCATCACTCTGCACATACCATAACATGGTTTGCAAAAATCCTATTCAGTATATAGCATTGTTCATAAAATAAATCATTTCTCCCCAACATTAGCATAACTGGTGAAACGTATTACATCTACTCCTAGGGGAGGCTACCTCAACTTTCAGTAATATTTTCCTATCCATTATCAATCAAATTACTCCCATCAACAGAAAAAGTGAAAAAAGTAATCCTGTCATTTGGCTCATTCACTGAATAAAACAACTTTTAATGAAGAAAGTTAGGGCATGGATTACCTGGTATCAAAATATGTCACCTGCCAAATACTACAATACTACATCTACAAGCAACTACATAATCAAGCAAAGTTCTATATATATATATATATATATATATATATATATATATATACATATACACACTCACATACACACACACACACACACACTCACACACACACACACACACACACACACATGTATGTATATGTACATTAAAAAAGTAATTAGCAAGCAAAACTCCTATGCCTCATGAAAGTAAAACACACCAAGTCACAATTAATAACACTGCATAAAACTGGTAAAACATGTCAGCTCAATCCAACGCCCAAAGACCCTGCTGACATTAATGTACCCTATGTAGTCACCTCCTACTTCCTCGGTGCTGCAGCATCAATCATCAAAATCCAGCCTGCTGACTTATCTTCCCTGCCTATCCTTCCGACAGTTCATTCTTTTTCTCTCTACCAACAGTTTCACCATCTACCATCCACAATTATTAACCAGATTAAAGTCTACAACCACAGCAACAGACATTCTTCCATCAGAATATGTTAATGTTGTTGCAGATGCAGACCTCTCAGCCTGGAAACATCAACAATCTGGACAAAGGCCCATGAAAGGTAGGTACAATTGGCCAAAAAATCAATTAACATAAAATTTGCATGCACTCTAATGTAACCATGCCCACTCCAATGGAAGTGTGGGATACCAACATGAAGATTGCAGTCACTAAATGGTAGCAGACACTTGAATTTCAGACTTCATATCCCTCAGAAAATACATAATAATGCAAAACCTGTTAGTTTAGTGATGGTCTGAGTTTACAGGATCACTATTTAAAATCTATCCCTATTTTTGGGTCTTTGTCCCACCATTATGTTTAGCTTTGTCCAGATTTCTTTCTGTGAGAGATTGAGAGGTATGAAGCTGAATAAAAGTTAGATTACAGTGATACATGGGATGCTGGGGAAGTAATCATGCCTGTCTTTACTGTTCACAATCCAGCTAAATTTTTCTTAGAATCACTAAACCCTTTTAAACAACGTATAAAAAATAAAGTGTCACCCAGTAAAAGAAGTACAGTCCAGTAATGTGGATCCATATGTCCACCTCTGCTCTGTAGTAAAGACAAAATAATGACAAAAGCATATCTCTAAATTTAATTTGTGTGTTATCGGCAACACTTTCACATATTATAATTATAAATATTTATCCTCGCTGGAAACTTTATGGCATTGCAAAATGCGCAGCAAAAAATAATCGGAAATGAAAACTGCAATGTTTACATCAGTGCCAAAAAATAACAACTGTCATTCAATGCCGGGAAATGTTGTGGATTCCGTGGTCGCATATTAGGGACCATTTAATGTAAACAAATGATGGGAATAAAAAAAATGGTAATCAGAAATATATATTTTGTGAGAAAAATGAGTGTTTGTAAGTGACAACTGTTCTTTCCAAAGGCTCATTTCTTTATGTAATAACCACTGCTAGTACAAGTAGCTGCAATGCGTCTCCACCACTTTATTCCACCAACAGTAGAGCACACATTCCCTGTGTCTCTGTGATCTAGTCACATTTTCTATTCACAAGAAAGAAAATGAGCACATACATGCGTACGTAATTTCAAAATATACAAACAACTGCTATTAGAGGTAGTGGCTAACCAGTATGTCATTCCCCAGCAATCCAAATTACAATACTCGAAAGATAGCCTCCATGGTGCTCCTTACTGTCTTTTGGGTACCACACAACATGCAACATTACCAGTGAGAAAACATGAAGAAAAAAATACTTCACATATATTATTAAACTTAAAATATAAAGTATAAACCTCTTGTAGACATTCATACTGCCGAGGCAGACAGCCTGCTGAACATTACTGTCACTGTGACAAGCTTCAGTGCTTTATGTTTTCACTGGACCACACTGAATGCTGCGTAATACTTGTGAGATATGACCATTCACTGAGAGAAAAAAAAATATTAATTCACACTCAAAACTCCCACAAGAAAGTATTACTATTAGTACCACCATATCCATCTCCCAGACCCACCCCAGTCTCCGAATCTGACATGCAATCAGGCACTTTGAGCATCACTATTCAGTGACTTCACTCCTCAATGATTTGCCAGAAAACTATGAGTTTTATGAGGAGCAGATCAAAAAATATGAGGCAAAAATTAGGACATTCTGCAAACATCTGGAGAGTTGAGAGGTATGATGGGGGGGGAGCAAAGGCCCAAAAATAGGGACAGATTTTAAATATTGCTCTTATAAACTTAGAAAGTTGCCAGCATAAAAGGAATTATGTTAGCATGCATTTTCTGAAGGAAACAAAGTGTAAAACTGGAATGTATGTCATTATTTAGTTACTTCAATCCTGCGTGATTTGCCCAAAAAACATAACTTTTATGAGGAACAGGCCAAAAACATGAAACAAAAATCCAGACACTTGAGAGCTAAGTATTATTAGCAAAAGTAGGTATATTAAAAAAGGATGACTTGCTGTCACCATACTGCTCGTTTTACATTCTGTACATTGTATAGCAAGCATGAAGAAGGAATCAGTATCTGCTTTAAAGTTAGATTCTCAGCTAGAGCGTCCTCTGCGTGGAGACATGCGTGAATGGGCGTACCTTTGTTGAAGGTTGTGCATCAGGGCTGGTAACTCGGCACGTAAAAATCAACTTCCAATCATTAGCGGACCGGAGTTCCGCTGTGGTGACCCCTAACCGGGAAAAGATGAAAGACACAACAACCTAGCATTATTGTAACTGTGCCTCTGTGCCATGCATGTGTGTAACTCAGATTGCATACTGCTATAACTTCGAACTGCTACCAGTGCATACACCTCAAAAGGCTAAATAATGTAGTGTGTGTGTGGTTTACAGCTATGATAAAGAGAATACAAGAAATACTGTCTACATTTAGCCATTATTGGATCAGGTATATTGCTCAAATAGGAAATGTGAAATGCTGACTAAACAGCTACATTATTGCCATGTTAAAAATATAAAGTTCTGCATGTACCCAAACCTAAAGTGATGAGCTTGGACTGGAGTCGCAAAGCTGATGTCATCATGCTCACCCTTGCGTGATGATGTCAGCCATACTAAATAAAAATTCTAAAAACATCGGCAATTAAAGAGGCCACTAAGAAATTCGTGACATCCCATTATTTTGCCCTCAAAACCGGTAAATACGGTTGAGAAGTTTGTGCAGATGTCATAGCACTAAACTCCATCTTAATACCTTTCATTAACAGTCAGTCTTAACTGAAATAATGGTACATTTTTCTCCACAGGAGTTAATGAGTAAAAGTGAATATAATGAGCAGTAGTGTGAAATAACAAATTAACTTGCATGCTCTTTGTATGATGAGTTACTTGCGCTTTATTGATCAGTGCAATATATACATGAATGACATTGCTCACAACATATAGGAAGAATGAGTTATTGCTTCACTGATATTTATTTTTAAGTTACAGAAGAGCATAGTCGCCTAGAGAAAGTGAGATAAGTTTTGTCTTTTGTATGGTCAATCAGGATTACTCATTCTATGAGGTACACTGACTTAAAATGAGGGTAATAATACTATTTTTTAACCAAATAGACCCAGTGGGGACACAATTCCATTTCAGGGATGACTTGGGGCCAATGTTTGGTTAAGTGACTTGCTTAAGTTCCCACAGTAGGCAAATGAGGGCTAACAGAATCAAACCATATACAACAGGAACTACATCTCACAAACTTAACCACTCTGCCAACTACCAGATTATACATCTGGTCCAGTAGAGCTTATCCCCCACAAAAAGTCTTTTTTTTTATGAGCTATGTCAACCAAGGAACTGTGATATGTGTTTAATCATTTCAAGGACTCAAATGGATCCCAATATTTTTTTTTTCTAAATTTTTAAATTTCATTTGGTTAACAAAAATAACAGCTTTCTCCTATGTCCATTACATGGGGATCCTGGGGCAGCATTTCAATGATTCTGCTACTTAGAAATGTAGAAATCTCCTAAAAGATGAACAACATTGCAGAATGGATTTAAGATTTTGTTATTAAAATAATTGTTAATTAATAGACACTGTACAGATTGTAAATGGTGAATAGGAAAAATCACTTTGCATAGAATTCTTTTTGTTTTTTTTATAGATTTTGTCCCCATGTCTGCCAGCCATCACGCTTCTATTAGGCCATTTTGCTAGACAAAAACTGCTGGTGAAGAAACAATACCCCACTTAATAAAATTGACTTTAATATAATAAAACAAATAACATAAAGCACTATTCGTCCGGTCCTGTGACTTGAACTTCTTCAGATGATCAACATTCAACTAATAGCATTTAAATACCTTTGACACACCTCCCATGTGTCCGTGTTTCAATGCAATATGGACCATATCAAAACATTAACCCTTAAAGCACTATTGCTTCAACAATTAAAATTTCAACTAGATAAATAGCCAGGGATTGAAATATAGTTAAAATTTCAATAATTATAGCCATTGCTAGTCATTCTCACAAGTATATAATATTATAAATATTATTAAAAACTGTATAAAATTAAACATGTTCTTAATATTCAATCAACTATATTAAAACTTTGTCTTAAACAGACCTAACTTAAATTCAATAAAATATATCACCACCTATATAAGTCACTACTAGCCATACTCTTGTTATCTTAAGAGGCTTTTTAACTTCAAGGTGCATACATGTAATAGAGCTTATCTCATTCAAACCAGGGTACCGACAAGCATCTAACCATAACTGCCATAACAGTTCTTTTTTCTCCAGCAATAATGAAAATGGGCCGCTCCTAATGTCTGGTGCTATTAGATCTATAGCCCTAAACTGAAAGTAATGTGTTGGGTGACTTGTGCAATGTCATGCTAGTGCATTCTCGGTCCTGCCCTTTCCTATACTGTAGGTATGCTCATACACCCTTTCCCTCTGTTCCCTGTTGTTCTTACTGGCATTGGGCTAAATAATTCACTGATTTTGAATTACAATTGTACCTGTCATTGACTTTATATATCTTATCGCCAATAGTAAACGTGTGTCCAGTTGCCATGTTATCTACAAAACCAAGTTTTTTGAGGCCATTTTGCTGTTAGAGTAGGGCCATCATTCAGGCAGCCAAGAGGGTGCTTTGTATTCTCATTGGTGTCTCAATAATAAAAGTATCTTTATTTGTGGTCTTACCCTTCCACTGATGAAAATGTTATCACTTAGGTCACTGTACAGGGTGCCTATACCTCCTGTATCATTGTATGAGTCTACTTTAAAAAATTGACTTTTCAGAATATCAAACTTCTTATGATCGAGAACATATAATTGACATTTTGAAAATTTAAACTGTTTTTACTGAGCTTGAGGTGCAGTGGGAATAGGGGAATTTGCCCCTTTCCCCACTGTAGTGCATTCTTAATGTTGGTATATGTAATTAGCAGGGGTTGTAGTGGTGCAGGGGGGGGGGGGTTATCCCTACCAAAAACACTGGTTCTTGTACTAGTTTATTATCCTACTTTTCAGAACATTGATCATACGGTCTCGGCTATATGAAGATTGATGTTCTGAAAAGTCAGTCATCTGAACTAGATCATATTGCATATGTGCAAAAAACTTGCAAACAAAGGCTAACATCACTGACTTGGACAGTTTTGTCTATGTCTTCCTAGTTCTTACTCCATGTATCACTAGCACTATCTTCCTGCATTATAATAGGAAAATGCTCTCCAAACGGGATTCTTGTCATTAGAGTAGTTATATGAGTTTTGTGGGAACCACAGTCCATCTCCCAGTATAGGCACGCCCGTCATCTCCACCTGACCTGTACAATGCCTGAGCTGTTACTCAAAATCAAATCACTTGGGGCTACAGTCAGGGCTTTGTGCTTCTGTGACTCCATAGCAGGACTATTACCTATTAATTTGACAGAGTTTGTCAAAGTTAAAGCACATGAAATGGAAGTTCATATTTTTTTTTCATCAAAATGGCATTCGCAGATTCACGGTGAGCTGCAGGAAGAGAACAACAAAAACAATGACTGGAAGAGGAGTCCGTCAGTTGGCTTAGAGGATTAAGACGTTTTTACAAGCTGTTTACTGGGGTCTAGTGGTGCAAGGTTTGATTCCCGCAACTTCCATTGCCTAACTATATGATGTTGAGTAAGTCACATAAACAGACAACACTCCCAGGCTGCATCTCAAAATGTGTTCTACCTCAGAAAGCAAAGACAAATAAATATTAAAGAAGCACGTGGAACTTTTAGAGGTTTTTGCACTCAATAGCACGCTAAATCCATTAAATAAGATTTACTGAGCATGCAAACTTCACTCTGCAATAAATGGATTCTGACTTGTAATGGTCACTGCTGTCAAGGTAGCATATTAGCTCTGTCTGACCTTGTGATTCAATACCATTCATAAATGTAGTGCCTACTATTGAAATCAACTGTTTTTTGTGAATAGAATGCCTTCAGTAGCCTATACAATGCTATAAATACTTTTACTGGATGGCATTCCTGCTCATTTTTAATCGAAGGTGATTAGAAATCATAGCACAGAATAGCTACTTCATTACAAGTGTGGTCAATAACAAGTCAAAAAGTCTTTGCTTTTTTCGTATCATATGGTCTAAAAATTTTTGAAATTTGCATGGCTATTATAATGGTATCCTTAAGAAGGTTTCCTGCCTGTGCAAAAGTGCTCTGTAAATCAGTGAAACATTTAATGATATTATAAAGATATCCTTAACAGGGCTGCAAAACTATAACACTTGAATTGGTATACACAGATGTGTTCTATAAAATATACAATATACATATGGGTATTGAAAGATGAGCAGTACAGTGCCGCAGTCAGTAACATTGTTACCTTGCAACAAGAGGTCCATTTGGGGTATCATTTGTGTGGACTCTTCGTGTTTATCCTACGTTTGCTGGGTTTTCCTTGGATACTGCATTTTTTCACACATGTTAAAGACATGTGGTAGGTCAGTTGCTGATCCTAAATTGTCTGCATGTATGTCTTTGTGTGTGTGTGTGTGTGTGTGTGTGTGTGTGTGTGTGTGTGTGTGTGTGTGTGTGTGTGTGTGTGTGTGTGTGTGTGTGTGTGTACACAGGCACACATGAGTGCTTGTATGTGTTACAAAAGAATAGTCTGGCAATTCACTTCAACTTCATATTATCAGTTGCTGCTGGCCCTTTGGGGGGAGTCACTCTAGCAGTGAGATTTGACTCAATAGTATTAAGTGAATGGATTACAAAACTATTCTTATTCAGTCTTAAATACATAGTATCTTATGTGTATATTTTGTGTGTCTCCCTATTGACACAGCAACTGTGCAGGTGATGGTGGACCAATTTTTCAGTGTGTATATAGCACCTGGTGTGGAGGTGGTATACAGTCAATGACCTCATTCGTCCTGGCAGCCTTGCTGCACCACCATCTGAAATGGATAGTGTGGAATAGCATAAACTTGGCTTGATGGTCCAGAGGGGAGTAGCTACAGCAAACCCAAAGGTACATCAGCTGTGATTATCGGAACTGGCCCTGTGAAGTTTTCAACAGCCACATCCCAGAGAATGGCTTCATTGTAATGCTGCAGGCTGGATACTACCAGATGAAGTAGATGGTGGAAAACCACATGAGTATGAGTAGCTGTCCTGCAGAGGTGCACTCACAGTTGATCAAGGGTCAGCCATGACTACGGGTACACCCATATAGAGGCAAGGAGGCAGCTATGGGAAATGTGATGGACACAAAAGGCCTTGGTGTAGCATAGAACTGCTTTGGAAGCATGACCCATGGTGACCATGCATGTGGACTGTTGTGTGCCAAAAGTGCATTGTGGCCTCATACCTCATGGCAGTCATAAAGGATGCCAAGTGTCCTTACACTGTTCACACCATGGGTGAGTGCTCCTGGATGTTATATGTCTTATCAGTTTGTAAGCACTGTAGGCTCTCATGTATACCTTTTTGCATGCCTTGCATTACACTGATCGTCTGTCTATACATCGAAAATTATCCTGCACATCTGCAACTGATGAATAGTGTGCCACTTATGTGTAAGAATGAGTTGGGAACACAAAAGTATCACCCATTATTGTGCCTCTCCTGTTTGCTGCTTGCCCGCTTTTCAGTGGCAGCACTGCCATTTGCCAAAGTGTGTGTAGGTGAGCACTGTGCACTCTGCTGTGAGCTTCATTGAGTAAGCAAACCTCCACTAAACAAAGGGGACTGTGAGTTGCCATCAGTTCCCTACACATGCATATCAGAAGCTATGGGTCATAGTGGGCCCTGCACTGCTGATGTTGTGGAGAGTGTCACTTCATTGTGTCACTGTACGATAGGCAGAATGCCAACAACTTCAGGCAGTGTTGATGCACTCACATAAGGTGTATATTGTCCTGGTGTACTTAACACTGCACCAGTGGCATCTGTGAAGACAGAGAGGGACATCCTTCAGATATGGTAATACATAGATATCTTGCCACCATATGGTGCACACATCAATATAAGCAAACCATTTTGCTTCCTTTTTGCCTCATCACTGTGTGCCACCTCCTCCTGCTGGAGTTCTTGCCAACTTTATTTTACCCTCCTCCCTCCAGCTCATTTGGCCTTATTACCATTCCTATTTCCTTTTCCTTTTTTAGAAGAATATAGAAAAAAATGAGTGTCTGTCCCAAAAAGAAAAATAAAGAAATGTAATCCCTTTTGTTACCCCCTTTCAATTTCATGTTTTCCTTCTCTGTTCCTCTGCTTGTTCTTCCCCATTTCTAACTATAGTATCTCCCTCCTTCTTCCCTATAGTGAACTTCTTTGCCACTATATGGTGGTGCCATTCTGCGCACTGCAGACAGAGTACATGCTACACTTCTGAGATGCTTCGTTACATATGTGCACAGGCATAGCATTAGATGCATGGCATCCTTGTTTAACATCCTTTGGCTCACATAAATATAGTAATGCGATTCTTTGTAGTAGTTCAAATGTGAATCATTCATGGTCCTGTCTGATCACCTGCTTCAATGCACAAGACCTATATTTATACATATTTCATTGGCATCATGCCAGGTTATGCTACCAACATTACAAATTTATCACTGTTTGTCTGCATTATCAATCATTCTGAATACCCTCTGTCATGCTTTTTTTACCAAATACCTAGAGATACTCAAAAGTATTTCTGACAAGGATCTTTGCTGAGCAAAGCTGGAAAAAAAGTTCATTACTGGCTGCAAGGTTTTGATATTTGTTTTCATTTCTTTTATAGAATTACAGTATTGAGGGAATCTTTTATACATGCACTGTTCTCATGCAGACTTTTTATTCCACTTCATTCATGAAATTTATTTTTATAGATAAAGATATTAAGCTGTGCTATGACTTTTACTGGAGTTAAGCTGCAACACATGATGGTGTGGCAATACATAATAAAATACGTAAGCTCAAAATGTAGTAAACTCCATTAAGTTGCATTTTTAATACACAGTTATAAAGGATACTATCTGTACATCACTTGTTGAGGTATACCTTTCTTTCAACCATACTGCAGTCATGTCTCATACTTAGGAGATGGAAGTAAATTCACTTTATATATATATATATATATATATATATATATATATATATATATATATATATATATATTTATTTTTTGTTTACGGAAAAAAGTTTTGCTATAAAATTGTAGTTTATTTATAAAGAATGTTTCCAAGGTGGAGCAGTCTAGGTGATATATCTCACTATCTGATTTTATTATCTATACTATTATAGGAGTTTAGTTTCTGATATTAGTTTTAGGTAAATATGTTTATTTGAAGCATGATACACAGAAGCATATATGATGAAGCATTCTAGGTCTGTAGATTGTAGTGAATGTTGGGTATGCAAGAAAATATGCTAACTATAATGATGTCATAGTATCAAAGTAAGTAAATAATAGACAAAAATACGTAACTTATGGTTCTTTATTACTATCAGCATCTTAAACATTTGTTGGTAACCATGATATGATATGATACCATTGAAATATAGATCAGCTAAAATATAAATGTGGTGAGCTAAGAAAAATAAATATGTTCCAAGTAAATCTATTCTGTCAGCTTTGAGCAATTCCATTCAGTGTGTTTTCATCAGTTAAGTTGAGTATGTGTTTTGCTAGTCAATGAAACAATATGAATTCAAGTCATGAGTAGTTTTCAGAACTTTTTCTCATAAAAATTGAGATTTGATATTTTATTTATACTTAATGGCCAAGTTTGATGAAAATACACATCTTCTAATATACTGCATATTGTCACATATATGGCCGTGGATTGAGCTATTGGC
This sequence comes from Protopterus annectens, assembly GCF_019279795.1. NCBI lineage: Eukaryota > Metazoa > Chordata > Ceratodontiformes > Protopteridae > Protopterus > Protopterus annectens. Next base: position 445,282,684 of record NC_056751.1, read on the forward strand.
TCATCTTCTTTAGTATTTTTACTTAGTAACTTTAAGAGATTAGTACTCTATGGATTGTATTTAGTGTTATCTTGCCTTTCATAAGTCAAATATCTGCAGATGCATACATCTTAAACGCAGACACATTAACAAGACATGCAGGAAAAAGGCACTGTTTTTTATTAGTCCCTGTATGGACTGCTTTGCACAGCAACTGGTTTCTGCAGGGAGTTGCTGTACAAGACATAATATAAACATTGACAGATATGGAACATGTTTGTCAGAAAGTGTTATAAGGGATAGTTATAAATGTCAGCCCTTACGTGCATGGCATTGTTATAGAATTTATACTGGACACTATTCACATGCAAAGCCAGGTTTAACAATTGTAGTTTTATAATGGGCTAATGTACTGTAAATTATATGTCAGAAAATCGCAAGTCATCTGTTTGTTTTCCTCATTAAAATATGTTTTCCTCTTTGTTAACTGCAGTGTCCACTTCCTTGTCTACAAAGCTAGTTATTTTATAACGACATAAGAAAATGCCCTGTGTGGGGAGTACAACCACCCACCTGTGTGGGTTTGATATACTGTGGTGTGTGTTATGGTGTGAATACTGGCCAAGTAACTCCTTTCCCTATGTAACACATTTGCAGATGTGAAGGTTTGCTTAAGTGAACCTTCGCTGTTCTATGCTCATTGAATAGCAGTTCACTGAATTGCTATTTCGATGAAGTAATGTAGACCCCACCTAAACACATCCTTCCAACTGTCTCTACGTATCAGACTACACTTAGAAATTTGTGCATGCAGAAACTCTACATCATTCCAAGACACTTCTCCTTCCTGTTATCATCATGTTTGTAAGCACAGAATTCAGTCAAACAGATGTTAAAAAACATTTTTTGCCTCCATGTCCTCCATACCACATCTGGTTAAGGAATTCAAAAAAGCTGGTTCTAGGTGGCAAGTCAGTGAAATCATCCCACACACTGACGTGCACACTAGGGAACCTTGCTCAAAAGCCTTTCTTTTGTAGGCATGTGGTAAAATATGTTCAGACGCTCCAACAGGTTCTTGTCCACATCAGTGATGTATTGCAGAGGGGAAATTAAAGGGTATTCTCATTGTCTTCCACCTAAATAACTTTAGGCTAGCTGATGTGGAAGACTGGAAAGGCCTACAAAAAATATCAATAAATTGTCACCCTATCTATCTCACCACCAATAGTACTATTTGATATCTTATTTTAAACTGCTTAGGTAAGGTAAGTGAAGGTTCCAGAATTGCTGATATAGACTATACTGCAAGAAGGGCCATTTGATGAATGAGAAAACAACCCCAATTTAACTTTATTCAACCTAACCATAGGGAGTGTAATTGCTGAATGTTCCTTAATCCCACATTCAAGAATGCTCTTAGTTGTTTGAGTAAGTCTTAAATAGTGGTCTCATCCAGAACATTTGACCTTTTATTGTCTCATCATCTATTTCAATGTAAAATAGTCTCCCTTACAAAGTGACAGATACTAGTATATTCAATCTTTATTATGCTTTTCCTCAATGGCAGGAAACTGTTATGCAATACTTACAGCCTATTTAGTCCAATAAAATAATTTATCTTGAAGAACATTATTTTTGCAGTCCTTAAACTGAAGTGTAAATTGTAGGGCCAGAGCAGGTATGTCTGCCCATCATCTATTTAGAACTGGGAATATTAGACAAAATATGCCTAGGATGGCAACAATTGCAAGATGAGGATGAACTTTTAGAGAATCTAAATCACACACATTTCACAATTAAAATAATACATGATACGCTTGATTTAAAAAAATTCTCAAGTTATTATTCAAAATGATTAAAAACTGACTTAAATTGTTTTTAGCACTCTTTTGTACCTTTCAGCAGTCATTAAAGTATCTACTCCAAATACTAATATGTGCACCAGACTTAATTATCTCATCACTGATAAATGTTCTCATGATAGCAAATAAATAAATCAACATAAATGGTGCAAAGAATGCCCCCATAGCCTGTAAATAACAGTCATTTTGATAATAAAGCATGTTCCTTCAACATACAATGTCAGCAACATTGAAAAGAAAATATATTCAGTGTTAGAATGTACAAAACAGTTTGATGTTACTAATATTTTATAGAAAACTTCTATCATGTTGAATAAATGTAGTCAGAGAATAAATATTGAATGCAGACATATACTAATTATCTTCCAAAATTTAATAGTTAACACCTTGAGAAACTGGCATATTTTTCATTTGACATACACTGGTAAATGTTTTAAAAAACACTCAAAACTCACAAATATCCTTGACAACAGCGATATAACAAGAGAGAAAAATCAGTAGGTTTTTAATATGGGTTATGAATTTTGGAAAATAAATACATCTGTGGTAGAGGGTCATTGACCATATTTTCCCATCTAAGATGGTCAGTAATAACCACAGCCAGTAGAGCTTTTCTTTAAAAAAAGGAATCAGTTTGATTTTCAAAATTAGGGTTAGGGTCCAAAGGTAATCATAAATAATTTATATGATCAGTTATTTCACATAAAGTTTCCTCAGAGTGATTTTAATAATCCCACATCATCTCACAATTAAAATGATATTATATTATCATACCCCTTTGTCTACAGAGCTAAATACCAGTTTAGAATTAGTTTGAATTTCATTAAAACTGCTTATTTTTTTCTTACCAACATTTCTAAAACTCTTTTGTGTTCCATGATAGAAATCAGACATGTCTTCCTTTTCAAAACCATGTACAATAGGGGTGATATGATTGCTGATGTGATGACTGTTGAAAATGAAAATCATCAGTAATAGATGGTGCCCCACTGTCCTGAAACAGATACTTCAGATACATTTTTTTTTTTACAAAAATACATCAGATTTGCAATAGCTAGGTATAAAGATGTAAAACAAATGTGGACATAGTTCAAACCTTTATTCAAAATACCACATTGATTCTGAGTTAGTTCACAAGAATAAATTCCACTATTATAGTGTAGATTAGAAATAATTTGCTTTGCGTTCTTTGTTGAAGAAGCTTGTTAACAATGTTTCTGAACCATTTTTATAAGCCTATGAAAGCACACAATTCAAAATACTCATCTGCCCTTCAGTTAGCAACTTAAAACTAACAAAAATAACAATTAATTCAAGCTGCTTAACAATCATTAGAGGAAATTCATGATGTCTCCTGTTTGGTAGCACATTAATGCCTCATAACTGAAAACACATTGTAAAATATTTAGTAATATTTAATTGATCAATAACACAAATTCTAGCAATTTAGTCCAATGCCAAGAAAGCTGATCAGATAGATTATAAATTACAGAATGTGTGGAAAAGAATCTGGACAATTGATCATAATCATCAGAAATCACCCCCCATTCATCACAATGTTTTCAACTGCCTTAACAACTAGTTGAGAAATAAAAAAAATAAAAAACGTGCCTGTATAAATGACAGCATGAAGAAAAATTTGTTTGTTTGTGTCTTTCGGCTTTTTCCCGGTTAGGGGTCGCCACAGCGGAACTCCGGTCCGCTAATAATTGGTAGAAGATCTTTACATGCCGAGTTACCAGCTCTGATGCACAGCCTTCAATGAAGGTACGCCCCTTCATGCATGTCTCCACACAGAAGACGCTTTAGCTGAGAATCGAACAGACAATGTCTTGCTGTGAGTAGACAATGCTACCACAGCACCACCACCGCAGTATATCATGAAGAAAAATGAAGGGGCTAAAAAAAGAGTTTTTATATCTTTGTTTAATAAATGTTAATGCTAATGAGCTGGATAAAGGAGGTTGTGTGTCACATGCTATATCCATCATCTAGAAGGTTTACCCTGATTAAAGAACTCATTAATATTGGGCTGAGTCCTTATTGTCTTTTTATTATTGCCCAGCATCTGAAAAACTAAACAAAATCACACTGTGTTAATATGCTGAAGATATATCTGTTCTGGACACCTGCAGGAATATGTTTCTTTTCATTAGTTTAAGTGTTGGGAATTTGAACATATAATTTAACTGTGAAAGTCAATAAACTGCAACTACTAGTAGTTCACTTGCTGTAACAAAACTTTAGAAAACTGAATGCTTTTGATCCAGTAACCAGATTTATTCCTCACTGTGAGTGTATTAGCTCAGAAGTCTGAAAATGTACAGTATGCTTCTTTTCTGCATGTTGTTTGAGAAGCAGCCTTAAAGATATTTCATACTTTTATTTCCTTTGGAGTACAAAAATAGAAAATATTGGCTGTTACAGTAAAGGTCTGTCATTATTGTGACATTATGAGGATTATTCCATTCAGTTACCACTTGTATCCATAGGGACAGCACAATGGCCCGACAGGTAGTGTTGTCATTTCATAGCAAGAAGTTCTCAGTTTCAGTTTTCAGCTGCTGTGCCTTCTGTGTAGAATCTGCATGTCTTTCCTGTGTTCACTTGGTTTTGTCTGGGTGCTCTGGTTTTCTCAGGTATATCAGTGGTATGTAGTACATGATTAGGACAATGAACTGCCAAAGGTCATTTATGTACATTAAGCTGCAATGCAGCAAGAATTGCCCACAAAGGAATATCAGATACTGAGTGCAAATAGTCATGTCAAATGTTCAAAATTAATTAGGCCATTGAGGAAGCCACACACAGACACACATATGCAAACACACACACACACACACACACACACACACACACACACACACACACACACACACACACACACACACACACACACAACACACACACACAGACACACATGCTTTAGCTGTCTGTCTATCTATATGCATTAACAGCTAAAAGTATAAAATGACCATTTGTTTGAAATGGAATTCATCAACACATCCTATTTTACATTTTGTGGTTTCCTAAATTTTCTTAAA